>NW_028292570.1:13629591-13724591 GCF_029948245.1 Actinia tenebrosa | reverse complement strand
CTTCTCTTCTGTTCTCTTCTCTTCTCTTCTCTTCTCTTCTGTTCTCTTCTGTTCTCTTCTGTTCTCTTCTGTTCTGTTCTCTTCTGTTCTCTTCTGTTCTCTTCTCTGCTGTGTGTATAATTTTCTCTCTCTGTTTTTTTAGTCTCATCAAGCAGTTCGATTCCAAGGACAAAAATAATCGACCGCTTCACCAGTACTCCATCATCAAATATTCCATCAACAAGTATTCCTACCGGTAGGATTCATAAAATATGGAACTGTACTATTTCAAAAAAGGCTTCTAAAGATTTTGTTGTATACACGTTGCATGTTGCTTCAACTAAAGCTTGGAATGCATCATATCTATATAAAACTTAAAAACGTACATACCTTTCAACGGTGATGTATTAACATTGCCCGTAGTGCACTTAATGGGTTATCAGTATGATTTTTTGAATTATAACTGTCATGTGTTACCCTCTTGATATAAAGTTCACTCATTCACATGCAACAAAAGTTTCACCAGCCTCGTTTGATATAGCTGCATATCATATCCCAAGTCTCCCGGCCTTGCGTGCCTCGTTTTACAGCATAAACGTGGATTTAATCGTTCTGATTCGCTTTATTTTCATTGCATCATTCAGCATGTAGATGTTTGAACGGTGGAAGCTGTTATCCCGGAAGTTCATACTGTAGCTGTCCATGGCTGTACACAGGGAAATACTGTGAAGGTATTACTTTTCCTATTATTCAGATACGTTTACCAGTGTTTAAAAAAACGAGCACACAACAAGTGTGTATATATCTACACAATTATTGGGGAAAACGTTAACATAATGCAAAGCTAATAGACCCCTTGCATTTGACGTCGATGCAGCTCAATTTAGAATACAAAACAAAGGAATAGTCCTCTTTACGGTTCCTCTACTATGTTGAATAATATACAATTAATGATTGGTCACGATGGAAATAGTTTTGTTTTCCCAAGAGTCTCGATGTTTCACGAGGCGAAGCCGAGCCGTACCGTTCATGTTGGTTGACGATAACAAAACATACAACAGTTACAACAGTTTTTTATTTCCACAAAAAATATATATATACATACATAAATTGAATAAGTTACAAATATTGTGGGGGGTGCAAGAGAACAACCTCAGAGGTTAAACAAGCTCTTACACCCTTAAGACGAAAATGAGTAATATTTACATATATGTAAGATGGGAAGGATCATATATAGTACAGTAGTTTTCGTAGTTGAACAACTAGAAATTTCATTAAACAAAATAAACGTACAGGAAAAAAAAAAGAAAAAATCAGTAGTTTGATATAAGAGGTCATTATAACGTTACGGACTCTTGATTATGCAAAGGCAAATAGGAAAAATGATGATTTAAAAATGTAATTAGCGAAAAAAAAAAAAACAATCAAGTAATTAAATGTTCTTAAACAATCATTCATCTGAGTTAAGCAAATACTTTTTGTAATTCTTCTTGAAAGCTTTAAGTGAACAACTATTTTTAATCTCAATGGGTATATCATTCCAAACTTTAACAGCGGCGAATTTTGTACCATTTCTCATTAGATTCTCTTGTTAGTTCATCCAACATGGCGGCTGCTTCATTGTTATTAACACCCTTATCCTATCACCTTTCTCGTGTTTCTTACGTTATTGTTATAAACTTTTCCCTTGAGTACAGATACACTTTAACAGTTTTTAACAGGCACTGAAAATGGTCCTCACCAGCGTCTTGAGTGGGTCGTTGACCTCTGCCTTATACAGGGTTATATAGTAAATACAAGTATTGAAGTCCGCATCATTGATGTTCAATAGGCTGATCCGTATTTTATTTTCGTATTTTAGTGTGTGGCTGTTTCAACGGTGGAAGCTGTATCTACAGAGGTAGCTCTTTGTACTGTAGCTGCTCCTGGCCCTACACTGGACGATACTGTGAAGGTAGTTAAATTCTGGTAATGGTAGTAAAATGACAACAGTGATGCAACGGCCTATTTTTAACCTAAATTCTAATACAAGAAATAAACGTCGTCATTTTTGGTGCATCACAGTGATGTGGCTGTAGATGGTGACGATGATGGGTATAGTGATGATGCTGGTGATGATGAAGATGTTGATGGGTATAGTGATGATGATGGTAATGATGATGATGATGATGATGACGATGGTGATGGCGATGATGATGACGGTGATGGTTATGACGACGTTGTTGATGATGATGTTGACTGATGATGATGATGATGGTAATGATGATGCTGGTGATGATTATTATGGTTATGATGATGATGATGATGACGATGGTGATGACGATGATGACGATGACGATGGTGATGATGATGATGACGATGATGGTTATGGCGACGTTGTTGTTGATGATGATGATGTTGACTGATGATGATTATTATGGTGGTGCTGGTGATGATGATGAGGTGATGGTGATAATGAAGTAATATGATGATGTAATGATGATGATAATAAAGCTGTTATGGTGGTAATGGTATTACTAGTATACTCAAGATGTTTTGCTGCTGTTACTTGTAGCATTAGTGACATCTCATGTTGACCTCTTTACAAGAACATCTTCGTCGTCAGGTATTTAGGAATCTCTTCTATTTTTTAATATGATTGAATATGATAGTGTCATAATCTATTTTATCCAAAACGATACATTAATTTCCTTCAACAATGCATTAAACTCCAATGCATCCATCCCATCCCATATATTTCAATCCTTAAGTACACATAGCATCACGTGTTCTAAGGCCTGGCCTTCTCAGAGCTCTTGAGAGGGTTTCAGCGGAGATTCTCTTCTCTTCTCTTCTCTTCTCTTCTCACTCTTCTCTTCTCTTCTCTTCTCCTCTCCACTCCTCTCCTCTCCTCTCCTCTCCACTCCTCTCAATTAAGATTTTATAATTTAGTATATTTGTAATACTTATACCTATATTTTTAAATATGTTATTTTACATATCAATATAGATATATAGATATTTTTCTTAGTACAATGTGTTTGTAAAATATAACAAAAAAACTCATGTTAATGTTCAATGCTTTAGCAATACCTGTAAATTGTAGGTCATGCCAATAAAGCTATTTCAAACCTCTCCTCTACTCTCCTTTCCTCTCCTCTCTTCTCTTTGTAACATTTCTCTCTCTTTCCTTTTTAGTCCCATCAAGTAGCTCCCCAATTCCACGAACAACAATAATCGACTACTTTACCAGTACTCCATCATCAAGTATAGGACTAACGTCTTTTGTAACCACAGTTGCTCCAACCGGTAGGATATCTAAAATATACAACTCATTCAAAAAGCGCTGGTGAGGATTTTGTTGCGTGCTGCCTAATGCTTGTTGCATGCTGCTTAGTCAGTTCAAATGTATTATATCCATATTAATATCTTAGGTTAGCCCAATGCATTATCCCTTCAAAAACTCGCAGACAAAGTTCCATATCGTTGTTGATATTTCGACGGGTTATATTAACATCACCAATAGTGCATTTCGGGTTTGGTATGCAGCATGCACCAAATGTTTAACCATCCTCTTTTTGAAGTAGCTGCATATTATATCCCAAGTCCCCCTGCCTTGCGTACCATGTTTTACACCACATTTATAAAAAATAATAATATAAGATACAACGCGCGCTCTGATTGGTCAATTACCGTTTTATATAACTCAATATAAATCGTGAGGAAATGACGTCAGCAACGCAAGCGACGTTTTGTTTGTTTCTTATGTTTTTTTTATTATTCCTTTTGAGTTAATCGTTAGTTATATCTTAGTTATTTTATAAAAAAGAAAGAAAACTCCCCTTGCTTGTGCTATGTTAAGTTATACAAGCACTTGAGAAATTGCGTGAGCCCTCGAGAAGTACCGAAAAGCCTACTGCTCGTGCCTCTCCTAGCACTTTTCTCGGACTCACGCAATTTCCCGCGTGCTTGTATAACTCAGCATAGCACGCGCGCTCGTTTTCTATCTCTTCAACATTGATTTCAATGATTCTGATTCGCATGGCTTTATTTTCATTATTCAGCGTGTAGCTGTCTTAACGGTGGAAGCTGTTATCCTGGAAGTTCATACTGTGGCTGTCCATGGCCGTACACAGGGAAATACTGTGAAGGTAGTATAGCCACTATTCAGATACATTTAAAAGTGTTAATAAATATACAGATCTCTTCATTCAAGTGTCTAGCGCTTCTGCACTAATTGGGGACACTTTTCACTCACAGACACTACCACTACATTCAATGTTCTATGGACACAACGCTTAGCTCACATGTTGATTTTTACGGAGGGAGGAAAACCAGAGAACCTGGAGAAAAACCCTCGTGGCAAGAGAGAGAACAACACATCAAACAAACTCAACTCACATGTTGATTTTTATGGAGGGAGGAAAACCAGAGAACCCGGAGAAAACCCTCGTGGCAAGGGAGAGAACAACACATCAAACAACCTCAATTCAAATATGTCTGCAGGGCTCGAACCTTTGAAACCACAGTGGTGAAAGACAACGCCTTAACGACGTACGCCACCCATGCTATTCATAAACATAATTCTAATTTGGTTTTAAACATTCTGGAAAAATGGTGACATAATGCAAATCTAATACAGGACATACTTGTTCATTTTTAGCGCATTACTGTGATGTGGCTCAACCTGGTTGTCGTAACGGTGGAACATGTGTTAGATTACCAAATGGATACAGATGTGACTGTCCACCATATTACACTGGGAAAGATTGCGAATACCGTAAGTATATCAGTGATGACGATGACGAAGATGATGATGATGATGGTAAGAATATCAGTGATGACGATGACGAGGATGATATTGATGATAATCAATATTATTGGCCACCAACACTATCGTAGTTATTGCTATTATTATATTGATTATTTCTTGTCTGTTTTCCTTTTTGCAGCTAGCTCTAACCCTTGCTCTTCTTATCCGTGTAAGAATGGAGGAACATGTCACCGCTACCAATCAGGACACCCCTACTATTGTGTTTGTCCAAAGGGATTTACCGGCTATGATTGCGAACAAAGTAGGTTTTTTACGTTTGTGTGTACGTATACTTGTTCATTTTATCTAGTGTGAAAGATGTTAAACTACTGGAATATTTACTTTGGTTGTAATTGCTTGGTATCAATAGTCCCCTTAGCAGTTCCAAGCGCCATCTTGAAAGGTAGCCGTGCCTTTGCATCGAAGCGAGGCGAACGGTGAGCTTGCGATGATAGAGACCTTTATTCAACACCTTGGAGAATTATTCACATGTCTCTATCATTGCAAGCTTACCTTTCGTCTCGCTTCGATGCAAAGGCACGGCTACCTTTCAAGATGGCGCAGAGAACTTAGCCAAATGAGTCTTATAAATCTTTTTATGAAGGTGAGTGAGGATGATGGATGATAGTGACGGTGATGATGATTATGACAATGCTTATATCGATATGAATTTGGCAACGAATGAAATAATATCGATGATGGTAATGATGTTAATATTGATGTCCATAGATTTTTTTCTCTCATTTAAACATATTTGATTATACATATTAACCCCAAGAGAAACAACTCATCGAAAAAAGAACAGTAATAATTACAAATACATTAGCAAAACAGAAAATGATGAAGTTAAATTAAATAAGGTCATGAGAAAAACTTTTAGAGTCTAGTACATATAGTTGCACAACAAAAAATAGAATTTGGTTATCAGACGCAGCAAGCTCTTCGGAGCCGTGCAACAGAAGAAAACGTTTTTTCTTGAAAGATAAGTTAGACCAATTATTAATAAGTCGATTCATTACTACTAAGGATATTAAACAATCTCCTTAATCGTAGGAATTGCAACGACATCGACAACCGTCTCCCCCTCCCCCTCAGTAACACCAGTGACACCTACCACACGTAAGTATCAATTTTGATTCAAATCTGGGATCCGTACAAGAAATTGCCGACGCAGGGAGCCCAATGGTAGTTGAAAATAATAACACAGATATTTCTACATTTTTAGTGGCTATAGTCAATAGGCCTGAAGCGAGATGTTGTTTTACCCCCGTCTCTAGACCAAAATCCTTTTCACATTGCTTTTGTTCTTTAATTATGACTACTGTTTCTGTATTCTCTAAGGAATCAAAAATTTTAATATGAAAGAATTTTAAAAACTATTATGGTATAGAGTCGGGAGTAAAACGTCATCTCGCTTCTGGCTCATCTATGGGTTGATTGTAAAACTCTTATTATTATCGTAAAATTAAAGTGCTACTCTGACGAAAATCGCTCAAACTTGGATTCAGCTGAAACTTCCTAAGAATACTCTTTAAAGGTCCAATAATCACTGTATGAAGTGTTTTCTCGATATTCAGGACGAAAGTATGATATTTTTATGGTTATTTTTTGGAGTCTGTGACGTCAATCAAAATCAATGAAATCGAAAATACATATTCGTATATTGTTTATGGTGATCCAAAAATCCGATTTGTATATATATTGTCCGCTTTAGAAACGAGTTGAGGACGTAACGAGTTTTTAGAATTAGCCTAGTTAAAGAATAAACACCATAACAAGAAAGAGTACATCGAAGTCAGTAAACTCCTGGAGTTTCAAGATTTTGGCTTTGATATCTTTTGTGTAGCAACCTCACAAACATCTCAAAAATGACAAAGAAATGTATGGTTACTGGGGACGCTTGTCCCTACCAAACATACATTTCTTTGTAGTCTTTGATGTTTTTGATTGCTTATGATTTAGCTGTTACTAAGCCAATCGAAGCCATACTGCTGAAACCTGTCAATGTTGATGCGCTCTTTCAGGTCATGGAAATATATTTTTAATAAAATTAATTATCAATACCTTTTATATACTCGTTCCTTCCTTAAAGTCCCCTTAACAGTTCCCTGCGCCATCTTGAAAGGTAGCCGTGCCTTTGCATGGAAGCGAGACCTT
Source organism: Actinia tenebrosa (assembly GCF_029948245.1). NCBI lineage: Eukaryota > Metazoa > Cnidaria > Anthozoa > Actiniaria > Actiniidae > Actinia > Actinia tenebrosa. The sequence continues at coordinate 13,717,663 of NW_028292570.1, read as the reverse complement.
TTTTAACACCTTGTGCAATTATTCACATGTCTCTATCATTGCCAGCTCACCGTTCGTCTCGCTTCCATGCAAAGGCACGGCTACCTTTCAAGACGGCACAGGGAACTATGAAGGGGACTATTGAGAGGTAAAGTCGGAGGATTTCAGAAAATATTGCATCCAAATGCAAAGTTCATCGTCTGTTAAGTATTTTCTTCCTTAGTTTCTTTCTTTCTTCAGCATACACCCGTTGTGACAGCAGTACATGCATTAATGGTGTTTGTAGTCCAGTTCACAATACCAACACTCTATACTGTAAATGCAATCCTGGGTATAATGGAAAACGATGTGACAGAAGTAAGCGTTTGAAACAACCACATATTCATTTCCTTGAGTATTATTTTGTTCTTCATCAGTAATGTTTTCCCAACTCATACCACACGCCATTCCCTTGAGTTTTTTTTTTCATTTGTAATTTTTTCCATCTCAGACCACATGTCATTCCCTTGAGTATTATTTCTTTCTTCATCAGTATTTTTTCCCATCTCAGACCACATGTCATTCCCTTGAGTATTATCTCTTTCTATCTTTGTTCATCAGTAATGGTTTCCTATCTCAGATCACATGTCATTCCCTTGAGTATTATCTCTTTCTATCTTTGTTCATCAGTAATGGTTTCCTATCTCAGATCACATGTCATTCCCTTGAGTATTATCTCTTTCTATCTTTGTTCATCAGTAATGTTTTCCATCTCAGACCACGTGTCATTCCTTTGAGTATCATTTCTTTCTTCATCAGTAATGTTTTCCATCTCAGACCACTTGTAATTCCCTTGAGTATTATTTCTTCATTCACCCATAACCTCTAGAAGAAATACGATTATTTACTCATTTACTGTTTACTATTTACTCCTACAGAAACCACTGGTTGCCAAGACAACCTTTGCTTGTATGGTAGCACATGCGCAGTAGGAGCCAAAAACTATCTATGGTATTGCATATGTCCACCAGGAAGAACCGGGCAACGATGTGAAAAAAGTAAGAACTGTCATAATATTCATGCTGAAATCTGGTCTATTCAACAATTAAGTGAATATCGGGGAATATTTACCGAGACGCGAGTCTTCGAGACGTCATGATGTGACGTCAAAGCAGCTCAATAGACCCCTTGCATGTGACGTCAAAGCAGCTCAATAGACCCCTTGTATGTGACGTCAAGGTCGGTCATAAATATTAAGCGCATTGAGGTGATAGTGAAATGCGCTTTATAAGAACTTCCCACTATCATTAAATGTTCTAAGATATTAATGTTAATATCAAAAATAATGTATTTGCTATTGATGTTTCTTATTCTAGTCATCAGTGATTGTTCAAGTTCTCCTTGTAAGAATGGTGGAAGCTGCTGTGAAGTCAATGGCGGTGTTTCCTGTAGCTGTCGACCTAACTACACTGGGAAGACATGTGATCAAGGTGGGTCTATAGGACACTGACCTCTGGGCTGATCTAAGTCAGGACATGGCTAACTCACAGATAGAACCCTGAAACAGCCTCTGGGCTGATCTAAGTCAGGACATGGCAAACTCACAGATTGAACCCTGAAACAACCTCTGGGCTGATCTAAGTCAGGACATGGCTAACTCACAGATAGAACCCTGAAACAGCCTCTGGGCTGATCTAAGTCAGGGCATGGCTAACTCACAGATAGAACCCTGAAACAACCTCTGGGCTGATCTAAGTCAGGGCATGGCTAACTCACAGATTGAACCCTGAAACAACCTCTGGACTGATCTAAGTCAGGACATGGCTAACTCACAGATCGAACCCTGAAACAACCTCTGGGCTTATCTAAGTCAACGCATGGCTAACTCACAGATTGAACCCTGAAACAACCTCTGGGCTGATCTAAGTCGGGGCATGGCTAACTCATAGATCCAACCCTAAAACAACCTCTGGGCTGATCTAAGTCTGGGCATGGCTAACTCACAGATCGAACCCTGAAACAACCTCTGGGCTGATCTATGTCAGGGCATGGCTAACTCATAGATCTAACCCTAAAACAACCTCTGGGCTGATCTAAGTCCGGGAACTGCATTATCTAATTTCCCCTATTAATGTCCCTAGTGATCGATTCTTGTTTGTCGAACCCATGTTTCAATGGATCAACCTGCATCAATGGCGACAACAACTACACCTGCAATTGCCACCCACTCAGTAGTGGCCGGAATTGTGAAACGGGTAGGATATTGACTTAGGAGATCATTAACGTTTGTATCTTTCTAATAATGTTCTGCCTTTTATCCTTCCATCCATCCATCCATCCATACATCCCTCCCTCCCTCCCTCCCTCTCCATGCATCCATGCATCCATGCATCCATGCATCCATGCATCCATGCATCCATGCATCCATGCATCCATGCATCCATGCATCCATGCATCCATGCATCCATGCATCCATGCATCCATCCATTCATCCACTTATCAATGCATTCCAGATTTTGACCCTTGCATGGAACCCTCAAAGTATTGCCTTAACAACGGCTCATGTGCACTTGCCGCTGACCACTCACCCTACTGCACATGCGCACGATGGTTTACTGGAATTCGATGCCAAACTCGTAAGTAACTTCTTGATATTAAAAGGAAAAAGAACATTATATTAAAACGTCTTGATAATTTACGATATCATGCAAAAACTGAATTCAATAATTATTTTATTACACATTTTGTAAACTAAAAGAAGAAAGATTTTGTCAGTCCTCGGAATTTTCCTCGTCCAATTATTTCTTAATTGGACAGCATGGAGTCCTATTACATATACTAATATAATATAATATAATGAAATATGATATTCTGTAGACTTTCATTGATATTTATTCTGTCGTTTTCTCTAGAGATAATACCATGTGAAGGTCAACACCAACCTTGTCTAAATGGAGGATCGTGTGAAAAAATAGGGAATAACTACAAATGCTTATGCCCCAAAAACTATACTGGAAAACATTGTGAATTTGGTGAGTATCGTACGGTAGTTCACTATTAGGGATATGTAGCCTCATCCACACAGGCATCTCCTTTGCCCTTTTTGCTCCTTGGGCTTCCTGTGGCAAGGACAAAAAGACGTCCCTATTCGTCCTCTTCTCTCGTTCGTATTTCTTCTCTGCTATAAAAATTAATACAGGGATCCCAACAGAGAATATAAAATGTATGGAGTAGCCTTCGGAGGAGGCTAAGGGACATGCATTAATTGCAAGTTAGACGAGTTGTTGCATAAAAGAAACAAGTTGTTGCAAATATAGTTAAACGATTAGCCCGGGTAGTTACCCGATCGAAACTGAGTTCTAGAGGACCTTATTTTAGTTTTCGGCGATTTCTCAACTAGAACGAATTCTAATCTATATAATGCAAGTATCCCATCTTCCTAAGCACTATGACTTATCTATATTTCTATATCTTGTATTTCATAATTGCTACGCGGTCCACATATTCCTATCCCATCTTTGTAAAGGCACTTCAAACTATTCTCGATCTGATTTTGACCTCGGCGTGGTATTTACTTACTCCGGATTAAATGCCAGGCCGTTTCTAATTTTCGATGTTTTCTCCACTAAAACGACTGATTTTAAGAAGAAAACCGAAGGAAGAAAAAAAGATTTGAAGTATTCTAGTTTGTAAAGAAACTTCACGAAACTCTCCTCTGCTTAGTAGATTGATAATTTTGATGTATTTGTTTTTACTTGGCTTAGAATACAAACGGCTTTCTTCGTGGCAATTGGAAAAACATGGATATAGCCAGGCACGCACTAGATGTCCGGCAGTTTCTAATTTTCAACGATCTTTCAATTAAGAGGAATTTTTTTTTCAATAATGAGCAATAATGGCAAAAAGCGCAAAAAACTAGACTTTCGTATGAGTTTTGATCCCAATTTTCGTTGTGGGTTAACACTCAAAACCTTTTTTAAACAGTTAGAAAGTGATGTACTATGATAAAATGCTTGTTTGAAGCGATATTTTCAATTGTACAAAGATGTTTTGTTGCATTTGTGTTAGAATGTTGCTTTGTCAGCCTTTTTTGTAGAAAATATATGGGAAATAAGCAAATGAAAGCCTAAACCTCATTTTCGAATATAATTATTTTTGCTTTGGGTTAACACTTTGATTCCACTTTCATCGGTCACCTCCACTTCCAAGCAAGTTAAACTTTCTGAATAACGAAAAGAATTATCTCTTAAAATGAATCAAAACCAATCGTAATCGATTAAAATATGCGGGATAAAACTTGTAAAAAATTAAGTAGGTATTAGTTTCAGGTCACCCATCCAGATACTTACTTCGCTCAACCGGACTTGACCCAGTGTCATAGAAGCCTAAGTTTTATCCACTGGACCACGGTTCCAGGTAAATCAGCATAACAATAGCCGTGAAAACAATGCACCGAATAGACTAGACTTTTTAACATTAAACTATTAACCGATTCCGTGCGTGGCAGAGATGCAAGGGATTAGCCGATATGGTCTGGGGGCCGGGTGGTCTCTCCCCTGATGCTTCGGCTAGAACATTTTCTTGCGTAATTCGTACACCCAAGGGCAGAAGGATTTAATCGCCGTCAGGTCCGAAGTCCATACGACGCCTCAGCTCTGCGGATGTCTCGGGGGTATGGCAAAGTAGAATCGATTAATTATTATTTTTTATTTATTATTTTTTTTCTTTTCTGTTTTTTTATTTTTTATTTTTTATTTTTTATTTTTTATTTTTTATTTTTTCCTTATTTCTTTCTTTCTTACTTACTTTTTTATTTAATTTCTATCGTTATGTTTTTCCCTGACGTTTTTCTGTCACATGGATTACATTGAATGACTAAAAAGTAGTTTAACGTGTTTAAACGGGTTTGACTCCATTAAACAGGTTATGAATGTCACAAGGTTACACTGAGTACCACTTCAACATCGCTAGTTGCTACGACTACTACCATCGGTAGCACCATCCATGTCAGTTCCTTCACGACATCGTCAGCAGCTCCTTTAACGACTACACCGGTCATGACATCTGGTAAGTATATGGCATATCATTCCCTTGGACATGATTTCTTTCTTCATCATTAATGTTTTCCATCCCAAACCACATGTTATTCCCTTGAGTATTACTTCTTTCTTCATCAGTAATGTTATCCCTTCTCAGACCGCATGCAATTCCCTTGAGTATTATTTCTTTCTTCATCAGTAATGTTTCCCATCTCAGACCACATGTCATTCCCTTGAGTATTATTTCTTGTATGCGCTGTACAAATCAGGGGAGTAGTGAGGAACCAATCTATTATTTATATTGTTATGTTATTCGTGAGTTTAAATAATGTTGTTGTCTTCTTGGATTTACAGTACAAACAACATCAACAATTATGTGTGAGTATTAATTATGACGTTATGATTGGAAGTACGATTAAGTTAGTTGTAAGTAGGCTATAGACCTAGTTCACTATTTTCCCATTTCAAATCACATGTCATTCCCTAGAGTATTATTTCTTTGTTTAGCGGTTGTGCATAAGAAGACACATGAATATGGATACAACTCAAACAAAGAATCTTATTCTCAAGACCATGTGTCATTCCCTAGAGTATCATTTTATTTGTTTAACAGTTGCACATGAGAAGACACATGAATATGGATACAACTCAAACAAAGAATCTTATTCTCAAGACCATGTGTCATTCCCTAGAGTATCATTTTATTTGTTTAACAGTTGCACATGAGAAGACACATGAATATGGATACAACTCAAACAAAGAATCTTATTCTCAAGACCACGTGTCATTCCCTAGAGTATCATTTCTTTGTTTAACAGTTGCACATGAGAAGACACATGAACATGGATACAACTCAAACAAAGAATCTCATTCTCAAGACCATGTGTCATTCCCTAGAGTATCATTTCTTTGTTTAACGGTTGCACCTGAGAAGACACATGAATATGGATACAACTCAAACAAAGAATCTGATTCTCAAGAGAATTGAATGACACGTGGTGTCATGATATGATAATGTTAGACGTATGTAAAAATGAATAAAATATGTAGCAATTACGCCGTCATGAATATCAGTCCTATAGATATATAATATACCTTAAGATTGGTCAAAGAAAGAAACTTGTTTTTTGTTTTACAGTGATTATAGATCATATCTGTGACATATCTCAGCCGTGTCGTAATAATGGCAAATGTATTAAAACCTCGAAATATGGGTACCGCTGTCAGTGTGGTCCAGGATATACTGGGAGAAACTGCGAGAACTACTGTAAGTACTGATAGAAAAATATATATACATTATTTATACACTTTATTTCAACACGGAATCTCATTCATACAACTGATGCTCTTCCAGAGAGCCGTGGATAATATTAATATATGTAATAGGAGTCCATGCTGTCCAATTAAAAAATATTTGGACGAGAAAAATTCCGAGGACTTCCAAAATTGGATGAGGCCGTAGTCCGATATCTATATTATTCGGTTATCTTGCTAAAACTAAATATTTTCTTTTTTTATTTTGTTACATTTTATTTCATTTTATTCATCTTATATCATCTTATTTCATTTTATTGATTTCGTCGCCAAAGTAAATACACTCATTACACCTAACACTCACATGTAATGTTGAGTCCAGGAATCAAACCTGAGACCCAAGAGGTGAGAGGTGAGTGTACTAGTACTGCTACACAACCTTTGACACAACCTTACTTTATCTAATGTGTTTTTTGTTGTTCTTTTGTTGTTCTTTTTTTCTTCTTCATAGTGTTCTTAACAACCTCGATTCCGCTTCCGACAAGTAAGTAGAATCAACTAGTGTAATATAAGAAATTTAAGTACCCTGTTCTTTAGATCCATACTTATTTAAGCATAGTCTAAATCTGAGAAAAGGAAAAATAATCAATTAATTAATTAAAGGGAGAGAAGTAGGAAGGGAAGAATGAAGCTAGGAAGGAATGAGAAGAGAGAAAGGAACAAAAGGAAGAAAGAAAGAAAGGCAGGAAGAAAGAAAGAAAGGAAGGAAGGAAGGAAGAAGAAGGAGAAGGAAGAAGGAAAAAGAAAAAAAAAAAAAAGGAAAAGCAGACAAGGAGTAAGCAATCCGCCCCCGCAAAAAGTCCTCCGGAGAAACAATCACCGGCCGAAAACGAACTCCGGAAAAAAGACATAACAGACAGAAAAGTGATATGAAAATAAGTTTTATATTCTTCCCTTGTATACCTTTAACAGTTTTTTATATACCAAAAACTAATAACATAATAAATATTAATAAAACTATATAATTATGGGGGGGTGGGGAGGTGAATATCCCATTTCATTGTACAGAACGGTCTTTATCTCATTTTCTTAAACTATCAAAACTAAGAAATGTTTATTTATTAAGATAATAGATAAAAATTCTTATTTCTAATTGCTTTTTAATTTCTATTTTTACTTTTGTTTCGAAAAGTATTATTAATATACTATTATCATCAATATATTTTTTTTGTTGTTGTTGTTGTTGTTGTTACTTTTTTATTGTATTTTATTTTTGAATCTTCTCTTAGTGATCAAAAAAGATTCATTATCCAAAAATCCTCAAAATGTTGTTCTTACAAAAGAAGAAAAACTTAAAGAAGATCTAATAAAGGAAAAAAGATCACCCAAAATTCCCAACAAAGATCAACAGCTGCTATGACAACATTTGGTCACGCGAGCGAACAACGACACTTACCTCAAAGAAAACACCTAGTTAGGTCAAGTCAAAGCATCTAAAATACAAAAAAATTGAAATGGGAACAAGATGGGAAACAAAGTGGGAAGCAAAATGGGATATAAGAAAATTGAATAAGAAAAAAGGGACGAGTATTATTGAAACCACCCAAGTTGAAAATTTGAGGGGGGGGGGGGGGTGAAGATGGGGGCATTAATTAAGGGCCTGGTTTATTTAGTTTTATCTGCAAATAAACTGTCCATTATTATACATTTGGTGTACTTCTCTATGGCAATGAATAAATAAGGGATTGAATCAATCAAATAAAGCGGTATCTCAATACAGACACAATTTTGTCTTCATTTACAAGTGAATAATTGTCCAAGGTGTTAAAAAAGGTGTCTATAATTGCCAGGCACGGCCTTTCTCGTTTCGAAGCACAGGCAAGGCTATCTTTTAAGATGGTGTAGGAAACTGTGAAGGCACCATTGTAAGGTCTTAGATATAAAAGCAGTTCTGCTCAACTGACTTATTTCTCTCTCGGCTTTTGAGTTTTTTTCATGTGACGTGACCCTGCAAAATTTGTAGCGTTGAAAGGTTCAAAAAATTCATGCAGAGGTCTCCAGATTATTCTTCACGAAACAAGAATTTTACTGTAAACATATTTTTCTGTGAAACGAAAAAAAAATTTTTTTCCAAAAGAGTTGATTGTCACAGTGAAAAACCGAAGTGCTAAACAAATATGGAATGTATACTTCGTTTTCGGTCCTTTGCCAAGCGTGTACTTTTTCAGAACAGCTCTAGTCAGTTCGAGAGTTCTTCTTTAAACTCTGATGATTTTTTTATTTTCACAATACACCGAATCGAAATATGGCGACCAATGTGAATAACTATTGTTCTGCACTGACTAGCGACTGACTAGCCTATCATACATGTGAAAACGCTTTTATGTTTCCTCGTGAACACGAGGCTAGTCAGTCGCTAGTCATTGCAGAACAATAGTTATTCAAATTGGTCGCCATATTTCGATTCGGTGTATGGGGACTTTTCTTTTCAAATTCATCCATTACTTGATAAACTTCTCCTGTAAAAAAGACGCCATTTTGGATTATGTCTAATAAATATCGATAACCGCTGGATTAGGAGCGCTGACTTTCAATGTATCTTAGCTCAGCACGTCATTCAGGTTACAGGTCCTATACTTTTTTCTTCAATCTTCATCGCGAAACTCTTGTGAAAACTAATTTCGTTAAAAAAAGGAAGGTGAAAATTTAACGGTTTTAAAAAGGCTTAGCATTGTAAACCATATTAATTCAGCTAATAATCTATCACGAATCCTGCGCTCTGATTGGCTGAGATACTGATTAGCGAAAAGTAGGAAAATCAAAAGAAAAAAGTCAATCATTTCAGCCTAATTTCAAAGTTGTTTGTGTGCATTTATTTGACCAATAAGTAGGTTTACACTAGAATGATTTTCCTTTGCCCGTGAAAGAATAGTCAACGTATACATAGTAACACACACTAATAGATCTTATTCGTGGTGTGACAATGTTTTCCCAATTCAGCGTGACAAACCTCCAGGGGATTCATTACTCTTCGAAAAATTCATGAGTATCCCAAAGGATACGAAAGGAATAACGATGATATCCCGACTAGTTGCAAAACAATTTCTCTTCATTCCCCCAGAGGTTTGTAACGCTGAATTGGGAAAACATTGTCATACCACGAATAAGGTCAATTCCATCGTATTCTTCTGTTTTAGCTTTACTTTTAGTCACTAATTATACAACTTCGTTTCACTCTAAAACAATTAGGCCTCTTGTCCTCATCGTCTGCTACGAGTCAATATTGATCATTCAGGCTGAGCGTTTAATGAATAAATAGAAAAGAAATCGAGAAGATATAACTAGCTAAAAACTAGTGTGAGCTGCGTCGGTGTTTCTAATGAAACAGTAAAGATGAAAAGGTAAATTATACACCGTGTGAAAAGATGAATAAACTTACTGACGTTTCGGACGCTAGTCCTCCGTCGGAGTAAAAAAGAAAAAGAAATCTGATAAGAATTCCCATGGCAACTGCAACAACGACCAATTAATTTTTGATTTTTTTGTTTATTTTATTTATTATTATTATTTTTTTCATTTATTTTTGTTTTGTTTTGTTTTGTTTTTTTTTGTTTTTTTGTTTTTTTGTTTTTTTGTTGTTTTTTGTTGTTTTTTTGTTTCGTTTTGTTTTGTTTTTCTTTTCTTTTCTTTCCTTGTCGATAAATCGATGCTTACACAATAACGTAATCAACAGCTTATCTGCTGGGACTTTGAAGCATAAAAAAACAACATTATAAACTATAAAGAGTCAAGATATTATTTTTATGGTTTCCTTCAAATTGAACTAATCATTTGTTTACTTTATATTCCTTTCTTTTGTTTACAAACTTAAAATAATTTCCGAACATTTGTTGTTGGGAAGACAACATGAATGTAATCAAGTTTGAGGACGGTTACTTTAAAGCAGGCTGATTGATCTTGCAACGAGTCATTCGATTGGACGTACGAGAGAAACTTCATCTGGTAAGTACTTCGGAACTCTTTTAACTTTTTTCTTTTTACTGATACAGCGCAACTTAGCTGAAGCCTAAACTTTTCTCGCTTAGGCAACTAACGACGGCTGTGGTATGCAAAATGCTTCTCACCTTAGTATAACACCTTCATGGGAAGCATGGTTGCCGTAGCGGTGAGAGCGCTCGCCTCTAAGGCCCCGTCCACACGTGTCCGGAAATTTTTGTATCCGCAAATTATTTTTTGCGGATACGAAAATGTTCGCGTCCACACGCAGCGCATTCGAATCGTTTTCGAACCGTTTTCACTGTCCACACGTATCCATTTTCCAAAATTTTCGGATACGGACACAAAAATTTTCGGACACGTGTGGACGCAAGCTGTATCCGCAAAAAAAAATATTTGCGGATACAAAAATTTCCGGATACGTGTGGACGGGGCCTAAGCAATGCGACCCGGGTTCAATTATCCTCGGTAGAGTAGAGTTTGTTTTTTCTCTCCTGTGCTTCGAGTTTTTTTCTCCGGGTTCTTCGGGATTTTCTTCGACACTCCGCAAAAACCAACTTCTAAATTCTTATTCGATCGAGAGAGGGTCTAGATGAAAGTTACTCTGTGTAATTCTAGTTATCCTAACAAATTGTTTTAAAAAGCATGCTAAAAATTCCGCGATTACTTGTTTCATGGCTGTTTTAATGGTAAAAATACAAAATACACATTGAGCATTAACAAACTTGATCCAAAAATAGAGTTGTGCTTTCTTAGCCGTGTGAAATGTTCCAGGGGAGAAATTTACCTTAACAAGCTGAGATTTGATGCCCTTTGTTTTAAAGTATTTTCTCACTCGTTCTGGTTTCTGTTTATATATAGTAATGTAATTACTCTCTACCCAAAGCACGGGCAGCCATATATCTGTGCTGTCTTATATGCTAAAAAAAAAAAAGTAAAAAAAATAAGAGAGAATTCTTTTCATATTCAACCGGTGAGCGCCAAAAACTATTTTCTTGAAGAGGCTAAAATCTTGTTAATCAGAAAGTTTAACTTGTTTGGAAGTGGAGATGACCGATGAAAGTGGAATCAAAGTGTTAACCCAAAGCAAAAATTTGAATCGAAAATGAGGTTTAGCCCTTCATTTGCTTATTTCTCATACATTTTCTATAAAAAAGCCTGACAAAGCAACATTCTAACACAAATGCAACAAAACATCTTTGTACAATTGAAAATACCGCTTCAAAAAAAAAAAAAAAGTATTTTATCATAGTACATCAGTTTCAACTGTTAAAAAAAGGTTTTGAGCGTTAACCCAAAACGAAAATTGGGATCAAAACTCATACGAAGATCTAGTTTTTTGCGCTTTTTGCCATTATTGCTCATTATTGAAAAAAATTATACCTTATATATACCTTGATCTCATGTTGTTCGTAATGGCTAAAAAAGGATTATGAACAACATGAGATCAAGGTAAGCTCATTTTTTGATTTTAATGTTTTACGATTTTTTAGCATATAGGATAGCACAGGTACATTGCTTGGGCTGCTTGTGCCCAAAGTGATCATATTCTCTACTTTCACATCCCCATAATACTTTGCGTCTTTGGGGGGTAACCAGAGGGTAAAAACCCACTTATTTTGCTGAAGGCTGATCAGACAGTGTTGACAATACCTTGTTTGGTATCCAAAAATAAAATGAAGAAGTAAAAAACAGAAAAAGATAGAAGCTTAGAGACGTTTAAGGTAAATTTTAAACATTTTTCCGTAAGTCAATACATTTTCTGTAAGTCCAAAACTCTTGATGATCTGTACATGCCAAAATAACTTGGAATAAACTGATAATCAGTATTGTACAGATAAAAACAGGTATAGTATAAATTCAATTAAGAAACCTTTCAATTTGGGACAGTTTTTTGATTGGTTACCCCCCAAAGACGCAAGGCATTGTGGGGATGTGAAAGTAGAGAATTGACCAGTGATACCCAGGCCCAGGTCCCGCGCGGCGACAACCCAACTCGCTTCCTTCCATGACTACTAATGGTTAACAAAAATTTTTTGATTGTAGATATGGAAATGAAAGGCTACATTTTGCTTTTCTTGTCTGTGGCGGAGATTTGCCTCGCTTCACAACGTTAGTAAACATTTTATTCAAATTTAAAATGATTCCGTTCATGGTTTTCACAGCCGCCATGTTGGATGAATTTAATAAGAAACATCATTAGTCTATTTCGTTATACCATCCAACATGGCCGCCGTGTCTTGTTATTTCATTATCTTGGGAATGATTGAAAACAAGCAATAAACTGAATATTCTAGACAAAAACATCAAGACAAAATTTACTCTGTCTAAAATCCATTTCGTAAAGTGTTCGTGTCCGTGAACCCCATCGTTCACTCTTCGTAATCCTTTGGGATCATGATTTGTCGCAAAACACTAGTCTTCTTTAGCATAATCTTTTAGCTGTGAAATATTGACAAGAAGCGAAGACATTCGTAATCGTGTAGTAAAAGCTTCGAGAACATTCGTTAGTTATCGGAAAGTGTTTTATTTTGATCTTTTTATTATTTTTCATTCGCAGGAATAAACCCAGCAAGAGGTAATGTTCATCGCTCGCTTAATCCTTCGGTCGGTCGTTCGTTTAGTTAATCGGTTAGTTGGTTGGGTTGCTTGGTTTGTTGTTTCGTTAGATGGTCGGTCAATTAGTCGGCTGACTGGTCGATTGGTCAGCCAGCTTGTGTAAGGGTTTGTTGATAGTGGATGGTCGGTCTGTTACTTGTTGGGTTTGTTGGTTTGTTGGTTCGTTGGACGGTGGTCGGTCAATTAGTCGGCTGACTGGTCGATTGGTCAGCCAGCTTTTGTAATGGTTTGTTAGATAGTGGATGTTCGGGCTGTTACTTGTTGGGTTGGTTGGTTTGTTGGTTCGTTGGACGGTGGTCGGTCAATTAGTCGGCTGACTGGTCGATTGGTCAGCCAGCTTTTGTAATGGTTTGTTAGATAGTGGATGTTCGGTCTGTTACTTGTTGGGTTTGTTGGTTTGTTGGTTCGTTGGACGGTGGTCGTTCAATTAGTCGGCTGCCTGGTCGATTGGTCAGCCAGCTTTTGTAATGGTTTGTTAGATAGTGGATGGTCGGTTGGGTTTGTTGGTTCGTTACGTTGGTTCGTTGGACGGCGGTCGGTCAATTAGTCGGCTGGCTGGTCGATTGGTCAGCCAGCTTGTGTAATGGTTTGTTAGATAGTGGATGGTCGGTCTGTTAGTGGGTTGGGTTTGTTGGTTTGTTGGTTCGTTGGACGGTGGTCGGTCAATTAGTCGGCTGACTGGTCGATTGGTCAGCCAGCTTGTGTAATGGTTTGTTAGATAGTGGATGTTCGGTCTGTTACTTGTTGGGTTGGTTGGTTTGTTGGTTCGTTGGATGTTAGTTCACCACGGACTGGTGTGCTGGTCGGCTAGTCATTTTTTTTGTCATCTTTTATATACCGATCTATTAAAGTCTCGTGCAAAATTTGAAGGTTTTGCCTTGTTGAAGTTCAAAACGTGTATAGTTCCTCAATAAAATGTTGAAGCTCACAACTCCTGTGTAACTGATTTCGGTTTTGCTTTATTAATTACTCATAATTTGATATCTAATCATTTCATTTCGACAGCTTTAAAAGTTCCAGCATCTTCAACTGCTACATGTAAGTAGACAAAGAGTACTGGTGATGGTGCGCGGCTATTCCTTCTATTAGTTCATTTTCTCTCGTCAATACTGCAATGTTTTTTTTCATGATTTTAGCATGTAGGTGTATGAACGGTGGAACCTGTTTTCCTGGTAGTTCATCCTGTGATTGTCCAAGGCTGTACACTGGAAAATACTGTGAAAGTAAGTAGATAACCTTAAAGGTAATGCTCTTCTCCCATTCTGGGCTTTTTATCCCACATATTCCTAGATCAGGAGCCCATTACTAGGATCATCAATCTCCCATACTGGGTCTGTGAGCCAACATATTCCCAGATCAGGAGCCCATTACTAGGATCATCCATCTCCCATACTGGGTCTGTGAGCCAACATATTCCCAGATCAGGAGCCCATTACTAGGAGCATCCATATCCCATACTGGGTCTGTGAGCCAACATATTACCAGATCAAGAAGCAATTCCTAGAAACCATTCATCCATCTCAGCATACCATACTGGAAGAAATATTAGAATAAAATAATAGAATAGAATTCAAAACTAAAGTCTTGACATTCAAAATTTCAGTAGTGCCAATGTCTTAACGGAGGAAGATGCTACAACGATTACTATGGCACACGGTGTTTATGTTCAGGGCCGTACATGGGAGACAGATGTCAATGTAAGTATACAATGATCGATGGAGTTGGAACAAACATTACTTCTACAAAGACACAGCTAATATACTGATGGAGAGATAGAAAACGCGCGCGAATGCTGTGTGCAGTTATAAAGCACGCGGGGTGTAGCAGAACACGAGAGAAGTTTTAGGAGAAGCACGACGCGTAGCACTTCTCTAATTCACCATGATAAGTAAAATGCTTTTATTTTTACCAGATAAAGAAATATCCATCTGTCAAGCAACGAATCCTTGTAAGAACGGTGGTTCTTGCGTTGATCGTTCTCATTACGGATTTGAGTGTAGTTGTCCATCAGACTTTTCTGGAAGATTATGTGAAAACAAAAGTAAGATATACATGAAATTCAGATCTACCTCTTCCTTCCTCTCTTCTACCTTCTCCTGCTCTCTCTCTCTCTCTCTCTCTCTCTCTCTCTCTCTCTCTCTCTCTCTCTCTCTTTCTTTGCCCGTTACATTCAACAACTACAGCACCGTGGGATGTACCAATTCGAATTTGGTTGTTTTCGTGGTTCTCGCAAAGTATTGCATGGCGCGCTTTTTATCGTTGTTGATAACGAGTATGCTAACTAAACTGATCAATGTTTGTAGTTGTAACAGGCAGAACTGTTCCTGAACAAGACCAAGTAAAGCAAAGAGTAGCAAGAGAGGTAAAGATTTTTTTTCTGGGTTTCCAATTCACTCAGCTGATAAAAGTCCTTGAATCTCATTATCTGCTCCAAATGATGGTTAAACACTGACCACCATGTGCTGTCATTCAGACAGAATTGCTGGGTTTCAATCAGCTGATAAAAGTCTTTGAATCTCATTATCTGCTCCAAATGGTGGTTAAACACTGACCACCATGTGTTGTCAGCCAGAAAGAATTGCTGGCTTTCACTCAGCTGATAAAAGTCTTTGAATCTCATTATCTGCTCCAAAGGGTGGTCAAACACGGACCACCATGTGCTGTCAGCCAGAGAGATTTTTTTTGAAAACTTTGTTTACGAGTTGGCTTAGATGATACACGACTTTCAAAAATGGCCGCCAAACTCGGTTGGGACTAGGGACAATTGAATGGAAGCGAGGTAAGTAAGGCCTCATTAGTAAACAAAGCCTACTCAGTACGATATTTTGTGTCAAAGTCATTCATCTCGCCAATTCGAGTTCTTTTAAGCGTCTTTTGTAGTAAACAAAAGACGCTTAAAAGAACTCGAATTGGCGAGATGAATGACTTTGACACAAAATATCGTACTGAGTAGGCTTTGTTTACTAATGAGGCCTTACTTACCTCGCTTCCATTCAATTGTCCCTAGTCCCAACCGAGTTTGGCAGCCATTTTTGAAAGTCGAAAGTATAAGTAAATTTAAAGAGACTGGGATAATATGTTTACAGATTATTGAGAACGTCAAAGAAACGAAACAGCTCTGTGAACAAAACAACCTCAAAGCCAGGAGTATCTTCAGCGACGAATCGTCCAGTGAAGAAAAATGGAAGTCCCTTCATCCAGTAATCAAAACCGTTCTCATGGATGTAGTTGCCAATGACGACCACGAAATTTCATCAAGTACGCATGCGCAGATCAAGAAAGCTGTGGCGGAAAACGACTTGATAGAAATGTCCCAGATTATGTCCGAGAGGAGCCTGTGGAAGAGAGTTCCAGTAGCGCGCTACAGGAAGAGAAAACAAATGATGAAAAAGGCATTGAAAAATCCTTGGAGTTCATTGTTTGAAAATGAATCGTGTTAAATGATTAACAAAAGGCAGCTTAAACGAGTAAAGAAAATGGAATCCTAAATGTCAAAACTTGACCTTTCCTAAATTCAGTTGAGGGTTTACATCCAATGTATTCTTCCAATGCAATGAAAAGTTTATTTGCATTTTCATGTTCTCTGTTGATCAGGGCTATAACCTAGATTTAGTTATCAATTGACACGGTTTTCTTTGTTATTCATAAGGCTTTATTTTTATTACAACCCTCATAAACAATGGACAAACTTAAAGCCCGGGGAGGGAATTGAAATGCAGCAGGGAAGAGCGGGGCTGATATGAATTAATCTGATTGGCTCATTATGAATCGAAGGTCAATATATAGTTATAAACCCGGTTTATAACTATATATTGACCTTGAATTTATAATGAGCCAATCAGATTAATTCATATCAGCCCCGCTCTTCCCTGCTGCCTGACGAGTAAACTATCTGGGGAATAATACTATTCTACAGAACTAATCTAATTAATGTTTACATTCAAAAAAACTATAGAGATATGTTTTCTAAACATTACATTATCAAATCGTTGCTAGTGCTCATAGTTTATGTGTTAAAGTTTACAACACAGTTTTTAAAATAATAATTCTTACAAACTGGGTTTTGCTCATCCTTTTCACTGCATTTCTTCTTGTTTTCCTGCGATGTAGATCAGCATGGGAAACAACGGCAATGTCCCGCTTCGGTTCTTGTATCTCTAACTCATTATTTTTCTCTCCGATGTTGGCTTCTACTTCCAAACAATTTGCATTATCAAACAAAAAATCGCTGTCTTGCAAATTGAAAATTGGGCTTGAATGCTGAGAAAAGGTATTCGGCGTTATAAAAACTGCCTCTTCGTCACTACTCTCCAACTCCATTGCCATACAGCCACATGTGATTACGAAACCCTAAAATCTATGGTTTTCTATTATCATCTGCACTTTTGTTTAATTAGCATCATAGATTTCCAGAACATTAAAACTATGTGCCACATTACCTCTGTAGGGACTAGAGGGCATTAGTAAATCCCTTTATAATCAACTCACATTGTTCATGCTCTATAGACAACAAGGGAAATATAAAAACAAAGCGGAAAATGTTTACCCCTTTTGTATACATTCTAAACTTCCAACTGAACCACGAATATTTTTTAAAATTCTTTTTATTTTCATTACCTTAAAAGTCTAACATCAGAATATTATAGAAAACCTTCTTAATTGATAACTAAAATAGTTAGTTACCTCGAATGTCGGCAATAAGCCATATACATCCCTCGGGCCTGCGGCCCTCGGGATGTATATGGCTTATTACCTCCGTTCTCGGTAACTAACTCTTACTTTGTGTAGAATATTCACGTGTTCCAGTGAAGGTCCGTGGAATTTCAAAATGCTTGTATTGTTGAAGTTGTAGAAGAATGGTATTTGTACATTGTTTAACATAGAAACGAAGTTAATCCTGTGTCTGTAGTCAATTTTGGAAAGAGGATTGTTCCCACAAAAAGCTCTTTTTATCCGCACTTAATATCTCCTTTTCGAAGTTAAGGCGTGATCGCATTCAGCAAATTTTCTCTGCAACTGTTCCCACAACAGCGTTGCGACACAAGTTGCAAGAGTGTTTACACAGAGCAACGGGGACGCAATCGTTGCCAAAAGTACAAGCGAATCCTACTTTTGGCAACTATTGCTGCAACTTGTCACGCAACATTTTTTTTTTCCAAATTGCGCTGTAGGCTACACGCTGCGATGGCTCCATACACTTGTGTCACAACGCCGTTGCGAAACAAATGGCAGAGAAAATTGCTCCGTGTAATGGCGTCTTCAATGCCAAGTGCTTTTTTTTCTTTGAAGTCATTGAACCAGTTCCTTTCGGTGAATTCAAGAAAGGTCTAAATCAGGGGAAGTGTAGATGGGAATAGAAGACAAAGGGTTTTAAGGGATGGTCTAAAATGGTAAAACAAATACAAAAAGATGAACAATAAAGCAAGGAACTCGAAAATTAAATTTGAATGAAGAGTTTTTGTTAATGAGTGAAGGAAGAAAACGGACTTTGTTTAGTGGCCTATTGAATCGTGACTTTAAAATATACGCATTCGTTTTGCAAAAAGAGTGTAACTTAAAATTCCAACTTGCAACAGAATATGCAAATTTAAACGTACTTAAAAGAAAATATGAACAACCACGAAAGCAGATGTCGGAGAACGTAGTCTAAAATACTAAATAACATCATAAGTGGATCTTTTTTGGTCCGGGATATCGATGAGGACGAAGCTAACGAGGTTTTCAACTGAAGTTTAAATGATGAAAATGATAATGATAACGGAGAGCTTTCGTTATTCGTTAAAATAAAACGTATGACGGCCTTGACGAGAAGCCAGTTGAGTGCAAAGTTATGCCGTTAAGATGGAATGGCTAGAATGTTTTCCAGATTTCACATGGTGAAAGCTCTCCCAGGTAAAATCTTTCGGCTTCCTTTACCTTGTTTATTCATTATTTTAGTCCCACATACATGATTTGCAAATATACAGTCAATGTCATTAACGTTGTCCACCGAAAAAAGACATTCAGACATTTACACATTTAGACTAAAAGAAATAGTACGTGTTTCCTTGAACGTTCTGGCATAAAACAAACGCTGAAATACCATTCTCCACCTTAAATCCTCACTAAACTGTTGCCGCATTCTGGATTTTCGATTCACGAATGAATTTTACATTTAAAGTTGGTTGCGCACACGAGGCAAAGAATACATAATGAAACACGTGATATTATTTTTAGTCTAAATGTCTAAATGTGTAAATGTCTTTTATCGGTAGACAACGTTAATGACATTGACTTTATATCTGAAATGTGATTTTACTTTTAAGTGCATGTATACATAAACCTATTTTCAATCACCTTCATTATATCTGAATTATTATAATTTTATATTGCGAAGTTTGCGCTGACGTCAGTAAGTGAAATTAGTCCCCGTCCACACGTATCCGGAAATTTTTGTATCCGCAAATAATTTTTTGCGGATGCGAAAATGTTTGCGTCCACACGCAGCGTATTCGAATCGTTTTCACCGTCCACACGTATCGGTTTTCGTAAAATTTGCGGATACGGATACAAAAATTTGTTTTAGGTTGGAAATTTGAAAGAGAAACGATTCTTGACGTCAATGTTTGCAAACAGTGAACATCGCTATAATGGGATGGTAAAACATTTATTTCATTATTGGATGGTGGATGGATGGGTGGATATAAAAATGGAGGGAAGATGGATGAATGGGAACGTATAAATGGATGAAGAAGAAGGAAGGAAGGAAAGAAGGAAGGAAGGAAAGAAGGAAGGAAAGAAGGAAGGAAGGAAAGAAGGAAAGAAGGAAGGAAAGAAGGAAGGAAGGAGCGACAGATTGAAAGGACTGCTATTAGGAAGAAAGGCTATAATCTGAAACAAAAATTAAAAACGCTCCGCGGTCCGTGTAATAAGAAACACTAAAAATAACATTGCTTACTTCTGTTTTATTTTGACTATTACTTACTTATTATACGACTTTGTTCCACAGGTTAAATAATATAAGATATATCCCGTATAAGCCACCGTACATACGACATTTATATCACATCGTCTTCCAATAAAGTGCTAATACAATCGAATTAATTTCAAAAGTCTAAGGAAAATTTATGACCTCATATCTTTTCAAGCTCAGATTTTAAAATGCCACAAACTTACCAACGCAATTGTATTATTAATGTAATGACGTCAATCAGTGTGGCGTACTTGATCATTTTGCCCATAATTTTCTTTAAGTTTGTTTGTTGAAGTTCGAGGTTTCATTCCGTGATGTTAGCGAGCACGTATTTTCAAATTAAGCTTTTATTGAATACACCTAATTGCAAGAACGCTGTTATGAAAATAATTCATCGTTTTTTCAGTAAAACGGGCAAACTTATTTTACTATTTCGAAGGTATATAGGCTTTTCTCCCCCTTTTCTCCCTTTTTCTCACCTTTTCTCCCCTTTTCTCCCCTTTTCTCCCCTTTTCTCCCCTTTTTCTCCCTGTGAAACTAAATTCTTTATCATATAAATCAGATTAGACCAGATTCAATTGTTCCTGCCTCATGTCATGGCTGTCATCACGTGATGGCACAAAGCCTCTGATAGACTGCATTTTTGACATTACCTTGTTGGTACATACTAAAACAGATATTTTCACCAATCTAGAAAGCTTTAGAATCAAAATAAGAAAAAATATTCCTACTTAATTCCTAATTGTTATTTTATTTTATATTTTTTTATGACAACGTTTTTGCCATTAGATATATCGATAATTAGTTAATATTTAATAATAGATCGTGGTGGTCTTTTGGCCTTTTATACGCTAACATCTATACGTCTAAAAGAGATTTTATTATCATTATCTATTTAAAGTAATTCCTTAAAGATAGGTTTTTGTTGGTTAGTAACGTTAATCTTATATCAAAATATAACCATGAGATCATTCCGTGAGATATATGAAGATTTAACTACGTCTGAAAATAACAGTTCTGCTTAACCTACGGCTGCAAAAGGATTACAAAGGTTTATCATCAGGTAAAAAATTGAAAAATTGATATAATAATAATAATATTCTTCCTAAGATATAATTTTCGTTTAATCAATTAAATCCAAATCGTCTTTATATTTGGGGGTGAAGTAAATAAATCCATCTTATTTAATTAATTATTTGATAAATATTTCGGTTCTTTCGTTTCGTTTCATTTTCTTTTTATTCTCGTATTTTATTTGCAACTTTTTAAATTCTATCGCATTTTTTTTTTTCAGATTCTTTTCAGTTTAAATTTTTTTTTTTTTTTTGAGTGTGATTTTCGCCTAAAGAAAAACATTATATTTACATATAATAATACCTATTTCATTTAGAGTTTTTGGTTTATTTGTAAAACTTTCGATGCATTGAATTTAAACAGATTCAAAGAGGATCAAAGATTTAAAACTGAAAATTCTTTTCATCTTTTTCTTTTTTAAGGCGAAGAATGACACCTAATTTTCTGTTGTTTGCCTTGTCTTTGCTGGGGAGTTTCTGTCTTGTCAATGGTTTGTAGTAGAAAAAAACGCATGATTATATGTTCTAATTCAATGCTACTTTTATATTAATTTAGCTGTACCAGTGAAATTGCCCTTTTCACTATGACGTCACTGCTTGTTTATGTCGGGGATAGAATCGCCAAACCCAATAGAAAATTCAACAAAATTTGCTCCTAGCAAAACAGTTTAATCTAAAATGGCCTGGTTTTCAGATATAATATGTGTTAATATGTACTAAAAAATATTTTGAGCGTTTGCTGGCTATTCTACTTCTCTTCGTGGATTGATACGGGTTTTAGAACAATTTTCGGTGAATTTGCGTTGATTTGACGCCCTCCGACGACCATGATCCTTTGCGTTTAAACGATAGATTGTTTTGATGTGACGTCATAGTGAAATAGGGCAATTGAAAACGAAGACGTTTCTGATTTACCCAGAGGCGTTGAAAACAGGGGGGTGGGGCTAGCAGGCTATAGTCTCCGTTTCTTTCCCATTCCACCCCTTCCCCCCCCCCCCCCCCCCCCCACATCCAAATTTTTTTGGGACATATTTTTAAAACGTTTTTGCCTTCTACGACGTCTGATCTGAGAAAAAATATTAGCCAATCAGAGACCAGAAAATTTGCGAAACTGGGCTATCGCTATTCTATTGAAACTATGGGTTTCCAAGCCACCAAAAATGGCTTTGCAAATACGCGCTTGATTAGAGTGGCACAATAATTAATACGTTCTATATTTTTATTACAATGGTGGGCAATTTTTTATTTTTCATCGGTCAATTTTTGATAGCTTCATACTGACCAAATCGAAATATGGCGACCAATTGGAAAAGCCTATAGTTCTGCACTGACCAGCGACTTGACTAGCCTCCTATACATGTGAAAACGCTTTTATGTTTCCACGTGAACACGAGGCTAGTCAGTCGCTTGACGTCAGTGCAGAACAATAGTTATTCAAATTAGTCGCTACATTAGTCGCTAGATTCTGCGCATGACATCTCAGTTGGCTGTGTGAAAAAAAAACCTGTTGTCTGTTGCTCTGTTCGTTATAAATTCCACAGCGACTTGGCCACCAGCTTGCACCATAAACCCGTGCAAAAACAGTGGAATTTGCGTGCCCTCTTCAGTTGGCTACTATTGTCGCTGTACCGGTTCTTACACGGGCAGGCTATGTGAGAAAGGTGAGTTAAGTGATAGCAAAATGATTCTTATCACCAGCCTTCAGTAACAGGAAAACAATGTCCCTCATTCTATTGCTTGGTATCAGTCAACTGAATGAATCTAATTACCAGCCTTCAATGACAGACAAACACTACCCGTCATGTGCTATCAACCAGAGAGTATTCTATTGCTTGGTATCAATCAGCTGAATATATCTCATGAATCTCATTACCAGCCTACAATGACAGGCAAACACTGCCCGTCATGTGCTATCAACCAGAGAGTATTCTATTGCTTGGTATCAATCAGCTGAATGAATCTCATGAATCTCATTACCAGCCTACAATGACAGGCAAACACTGCCCGTCATGTGCTATCAACCAGAGAGTATTCTATTGCTTGGTATCAATCAGCTGAATGAATCTCATGAATCTCATTACCAGCCTACAATGACAGGCAAACACTGCCCGTCATGTGCTATCAACCAGAGAGTATTCTATTGCTTGGTATCAATCAGTTGATTTATGCAAAGGAAGGTAGAATCTACGAGTTAAATCATTTTTCCCCCAGCCATCAACGCATGCCTATCGAACCCATGCTTAGGAGGAGGGACATGCGCAGTGGGATCATACAATCGTCACTGGTACTGCATCTGTCCATCTGCAAAAACTGGTCTGCGCTGTGAACAAGGTTAGTGTGCTGTGCTGTGCTGTGCTGTGCTGTGCTGTGCTGTGCTGTGCTGTGCTGTGCTGTGCTGTGCTGTGCTGTGCTGTGCTGTGCTGTGCTGTGCTGTGCTGTGCTGTGCTGTGCTGTGCTGTGCTGTGCTGTGCTGTGCTGTGCTGTGCTGTGCTGTGCTGTGCTGTGCTGTGCTGTGCTGTGCTGTGCTGTGCTGTGCTGTGCTGTGCTGTGCTGTGCTGTGCTGTGCTGTGCTGTGCTGTGCTGTGCTGTGCTGTGCTGTGCTGTGCTGTGCTGTGCTGTGCTGTGATGCATTTATTCTATTTCCATTTTATTTCAAATAGTGATTCATGATTGCTCAAGTCAACCATGTCAAAATGACGGCAGCTGTTGTGAAAATCAGAGTGGATATACCTGTGACTGTAAACCAGGATTTACTGGAAATTACTGTGAGACAGGTCTGTAGTAAACTCACCATTCTCTGACTGACGTTTCAACAATGTCGGTCCGACCTTAATTCACCTTTTCGGCACTAGCTTGGATTGCGTTACGGTCACTAAAAAGTTCGCACATTGTTCTCGGATTTCCATACAAATTCACTGACTTTAAAGAGAAAATTTAGATAGATTTCTTTAGTTAGCTCTCTTAACAGCAGTAAGAACAGCTTCAATCAAGATAGAAACATGATTATTTGCTTGTATTTAGAAAACTAACTAAACATTAACCAAGTAAATAGTTCATTTAAACTCAGTACATTTGTACGGAAATTCCATAACAATGTCCGAACTTTTTGGTGACCGTAACGCCATCTAAAACAATTTATACCCCGTGATGCCTAGCGCAGATTACGCAAGATATTTTAGCCTGAAAAGCATCAGGGGAGAGACTAGCTACTACCCCGCACCCCTCCCCTCCCAACACACACACACCGTATCTACAGCTAATCTCTTGCTCACTCTGCCACACAATGACACATAGGGGCATTATTTTCACTAACATTGTTGTATTGATTGATGTTTTCTGATAACCGTGGCCCAGTGGCAATATCTTGCAATTGAAATGAAAGATGTTAACCGAACCTAATCTATTTAGTGTATTTTTTAAGGTGATTTTTTGGGCATTGAGTCACCCGTGGATCATAATGTTATTATTATTATTATTGAATATTTTAAGATATTGATGAGTGCTTGTCTGAGCCCTGTCAAAATGGAGCAACATGTGTAGATCAAGTAAATGGCTACAGTTGTACTTGTCGTGTGGGACTGGAGGGAAGGCACTGCGAAAGAAGTAAGTACAGAAGAAAGTATATGGATGGATGGGTGGATGGACGGAGGGAGGGAGGGAGGGAAGTAATCGATAAACAGACCCAATCCACTTGGGTATAATGTTTTGCCCACTTCAGATCACGAGCCATTAGAGAATAAGATTCTTTGTTTGAGTTGTATCCATATTCATGTGTCTTCTCATGTGCAACCATTAAACAAAGAAATGATGCTCTAGGGAATGACACGTGGTCTTGAGAATAAGATTCTTCGTTTGAGTTGTATCCATATTCATGTGTCTTCTCATGTGCAACCGTTAAACAAAGAAATGATACTCTAGGGTATGACACATGGTCTAGAAAAATAAGATTCTTTGTTTGAGTTGTATCCATATTCATGTGTCTTCTCATGTGCAACCGTTAAACAAAGAAATGATACTCTAGGGAATGACACATGGTCTTGAGAATAAGATTCTTTGTTTGAGTTGCATCCATATTCATTTGTCTTCTCATGTGCAACCGTTAAACAAAGAAATGATACTCTAGGGAATGACACGTGGTCTGAAATGGGAAAACAGTGGACTAGATCTATTGATGAATGGACAAGTCGATCGTAGTTTTTCAATAAGGAAACGACTAACAAATATCCATCAATAATTTATTTTCTTTATCTCATTCAGAAAAACTCGGCTGCCAGAGCACCACATGTCTGAACGGAGGGTCATGCGCAGAGTCCAATGACGGGATGTGGTACTGTGTCTGTCCCAGAACATACAAGGGCATACAATGCGAACAACGTGAGTAAAAATACCATTGAATGATGCGATTAATAACAAACGATCCTTGCAGCTGCTTTGGGAGATTTTGGCGGGAAAATGACATCAAAGAAACCGCAAGAAACTTTCACGGTTTCTTTGAAATTTTGGCGGGAAAATGACATCAAAGAAACCACGTGAAACGTTTAAGGTTTTTTGTTATTTTGGCGGGAAAATAACATCGTAAAACCACGGTGAAATTTGGTGGTTTTTCTTGAGATTTTGGCGTGCAAATGGCGTAAAAAACGTGGAAAAAGTTCGGGAAGTATTTCTATATTTCAGAGCATTCAGTATTTAAAAGCTCATTTTTTTTACTTCTTGAAAAGGGGATAGCCATTATTGATCACTTAGCATAAATGACAATTTGAAGACAAAACGTTTGTTTTGATACTCCATTTTAGAGCTCTCTCATGTTGCTCAGGGTTTTCATCATTAGTGTGTAAATAGACACAGATGGTACTAAATAAAACATTGACAAAAAGCATGGTGGCTTTTAAAATGCCTATCACCCTTCTGACAATATTCTTAGTATTGATTCTACATGGGGTAAGATGTTGAATAACCCGAAAAAATTACATAGTTTGAGTGCGGCTTCTTGAAGTTATGAAGGTTTTTCCATGTCATATGCTAATGCTGTGACGTATGAGGAGGCATTTATGGTTATTTGTTGTTCCTCGTAATTCGAAACACCGGCTTCTATGGGAAAACTAACTTGCACTCATTTCACTCAGAGCAATGGGCAAAACAATGACGTATTTCAAATTTAATTTATCTGTACCAGTAGTGTTTTGTATATTAAATGATTACTCCTCATACGTCACAGCATTAGCATATGACGTGGAAAAACCTTCATAACTTCAAGAAGCCGCACTCAAACTATGTAAATTTTTCGGGTTATTCAACATCTTACCCCATGTAGAATCAATACTGAGAATATCGTCAGAAGGGTGATAGGCACTTTAAGTAGAATACTCATGTGTTCCAGTGAAGTTTCGTGGAATTTTCAAAGTGGTGTTTATATTGTTCAAGTCGTGCAGTCAATTGTACAAAGATGTTCTGCTGCATTTTTTCGGTTAGAATGTTGCTTTGTCAGGCTTTTTTATAGAAAATATATGGGAAATAAGGAAATGAAGGCCTAAACTCATTTTCGAATAAAAGTTTTGCTTTGGGTTAACACTTTGATTCCACTTTCATCGGTCATCTCCACTTCCAAACAAGTTAAACTTTCTGAATAACAAGATTTTAGCCTTGTACAACAGCCTTTCTTTAAGAAAATAGTTTTTGGCGCTCACTGCTTGAATACGGAAAAAAATACTCTCTTAAAATGAATCTCATCCCTTGTTTATATCAGTTGTTAATGACTGTTCAAGCCATCCATGTCAAAATGGCGGGAGTTGCTGTGATAAAGGCGACCATTATGATTGTACATGTCCTGATGGATTTAGTGGAAAACACTGTGAAACAAGTAAGTCCTTAAATACATGAGGATACAAGTATAGTAGACCTTCTACACCAGCCGAGGTGACTGTTTTCCCCGAAAGGCATTATGGGTCAATTTTAGATAAATATTATCCTATCAGAAACCATATATATAGAACATGCAGATTTCTCTTGCCGATCGAAAAAGAAATTCCGCCATGAGTTCGACTAGCGTTAAGGTTGTGTTTTGTAGAAAAAAATAAATGGAATGGTAAACGTCCAGTAACTCGTCCGATGGTGATGGTGGTCATGGTGATAATAATAATAATTATTAATATGATGATGATGGTGATGATTGTGGTGATGGCGATGGTGGTGGTGATAATGATGATGGTGATGATGATAATGATAATGATAATGATGGTGGCGGTGATCAATGATGATCATAATGATGATGATGATGATGATGATGGTGATGGTGGCGGTGATCAATGATGATCATAATGATGATAATGATGATGGTGATGATGATGATGATGATGATGATGGTGATTATTGAGGTGCTGATGAAGACGTTGGTGATGATGATGGTGATGGTGGTGATGATGATGATGGTGATGATGATAGTGATGATGGTGATAAATATGGTGATGATGAAGATGATGGTGGTGGTGATAATGTTAATGATGATGATGATGATGATGAAGGTGATGATGATAATAGTGATGATGATAATGATGATGGTGATAATGATGATGATGATGATGATGGTGATAAAGATGGTGATGATGATGATGATGGTGGTGATGAAGATGATGGTCATGGTCATGATGATGATGGTCCTCATGATAATAATAATAATAATAATAATAATAATAACAATAATAATTTAATACTTATATGGCTCAAATTCGCATGTGAACATGATTGAATGGGTCAATGATGATGATGGTCATGATAATAATGATGATGGTGATGGTGTTAGTATTGAAGATGGTGAGGTTATTTATTTTTGTTTTTCCTTCCGCAGAACCTATTTCTCCTTCGTCGCCAAGTAGCGTTACACCATCTTCTTCAGGTAACCAAAGTTTATCATCAGAAAAAAACTGTTAACATTTGGTCAGCTACGATTTCAAGCTCACGCCCCCTCATGTGAGCCCATACAAATTATGTCTCAAAAACACGTTTTTTGGTTCTTTTCTCAAAATAATGACTATCTAGGCAAAAAACAGAAGTGGATTCAGTTAATTCAACTATTCGCGGACTGTATTATATAGCTTAGATTGAATTCTATTTAAAAAAAAAACACCGTACTTTTTGAGTTGAATGTACGCTGTTGGATGTATTTTACAAGAGAAAGTGCATGACATAACCGGGGTCAAGCTACAAAATCGTCTCTCCTCGATATAAAACAGAACCTGTCAAAAAAATCAGAAGTGGATTTGAAAACCCCGGGCTTTCCTGAACATTTTGGTATATAATTCATAGCAATTTGTTAAAATTTAGAACCATATTTTTGCTGATTTTATAAGCTCATACTATCTGTTGGCCTATACATTCGTATGGTTTCTTAGATTTCGTAGCCTCGAAAACACGCTAACTACTAGTCATCAAAAAAAAAAAAAAAAAAAAAAAACCAGAAGATTTACGGGTCATTTATAGGATGTTTTGTCATGCGGTCACGCCATATGCGCACGCATGCGCACTAACAAAGCTCGCGAATGCTTATAAGAGATGATATTCCATGTTGTTTCAGGGCTGATTGTTACAAGTACCACCTCTTATGTGGTAACATCTTGTTTTGGTAAGAAAAAATGAGTAACATGTAGAAACCTCACGAATATTTGCTTGTTTGCTCGCTTGTTTTTTGACCTGTTGGCCATTTGGCTTAATGCATTCATATATATTCTCCTCGGTCCTAGGCGGCGGCCCGTGTGTCCCCAATCCATGTGCGGATGGATTCCGAAGGACATGTATTCCTGAGCAGTCAGGATCATTGTACATGTGATGATGATAATAAGTGTGATGATGATGATAAGGTTAATGATGGTGGTGATGATGATAATGATGATGGTGGCGATGATGATAATGATGATGGTGGTGATGATGATAATGATTATGTTGTTGAAGGCTTCTTATATATATATATATATATATCTATATTTCCTCTTGAAGGATCGACATCTTCTTCCTTTCCAAGTAGCGTTTCACCATCACCTTCAGGTAACAACTGGCTATGATTATTCATCCCTTAATAGAGCCTTTGCACTATCACGTGACGGCAGCCATGACAGAAAGCACGACAATAGGAGTATTTATCCCTTGGGAAACTGAATTCTCTCTCATGCTAAACAGCCCCAAAATGCTCTGCAATGTCAACTCGAACCAATCTTTGGTTTAAAAAACCAAAACAAATAAAATAGTTTTTTTCCGTGATCCGTTCGATAACAGAACAGGTGGTGGTGGTGATGGCAATGGTGGTGATGGTGATAATAATAATAATTATTAATATGATGATGATGATTGTGGTGATTGTGGTGATTGTGGTAATGATGATGGTGGTGGTGGCCATATGCATTCTTACCTAAGTTCAAAAAGTTTACCTAGTTCGTAGGTAAGTTTTTTGAACATGTTCAAAATTCTTACTTAGACATAGTAAACTTTTTGAACATGTTCAAAAAGTTTACCTATTCCTAAGTAATTTATTTGAACATAGTGCTCTTTTTGAACATGTTCAAAAAATTTACTGTTTTGTTTTTCCCTCATATCTTAGGAAATTATAGATGGTGAGCTTTGTCTTCACAAAATAGTATTTTCCCATTAAATCTCTTTCCTCTTTTCTACTTTTTCATTCCATTTAACGTATTTATAATTTTTTACACCACCATGCTAAAGTCCTGGGTTTTGATAGTAGATATACTCCTTTTGATAAAATTTGGCTTTGTTATTTCTCACTTTGTCACGTTGGTTTCCAACTTGTCAGCTTTCCATTAACTCTTTTCCATTCTGTGCGGACTTTCTTTATGCACCTTTGTCGTCATGCACGGTCATCTTCCCTGGTGTAGATTTCTTTTAACTCTTCAGTATCCAAATTGGTTTTCAAAACCTGCTAAGGAATCTTGACTTTCTTGGCTGTAATCTACTGAGTTCCACGTCCTCTCCAGATGCATTTCTTATAACCTCACTGTCTTATGCACTCTATTTCATCTATGAGCGTAGTTCTGAAACTGATGACCTTGTTTCAATTGCTGATTTTGGAAACCAGTTCTGATATGAAGCAGGCTCTGCAGATCAATAGTATTTCGTGGTAATTCTGGCTGGCTCTTTTAATAATATATGCTAATCTGCTTCTTATTTCTTCCACTAAAAGCTTTTGTGATTTCTTCGTCTGCTCTCTCGCTGATTTTTTTTAGGCTATTATTTATTGACTTGTTTTTCGCACTGATATAGGCGAGTCTAGGACAAATGCTATAGGTATCTGTTCCACTCTGCAGCTAGTGACACAGGCTGCTCCTTAGGTTTTACTTTGATGGACTTTTCCTCGTTGTTGTGTGACTCAGTTGCTCCTTTGTTTTGCGTTTAACATAGCAGTTTTGGGTGTTTACATGCCCAAGAGCAGATATGATTCCTAGCCTTCAATGGTTCTCTGCACTTGCATCTACCTTGCTATGCAGCTTAAAAGTGAACAAATAGTCGGGACAAAGCATGAGAAGTGACTAATGTTGGGTTGATGTTGAAATAAATCGAACTTATTCTGAGATAGAAATTTAGGAAAAAATCAAATATATATTTTCTTTGTGCAGTCAATGGTAAAAGAGTATCTCAGTTGACAGATTATGTTCCAATAGCTGTGTATGCACTTCTTGTGTGTCTTGGGATCTTCTCCTGCCACTACTGGTGAAGATGTTTTTCAAACACGTGTGAGGGTAAATCTTCTTTGGATTCCAACTTCTTCACAAACTCGACGCAGGTCTTCGCCCTACTGCAGAGGAATCGAACTTGTTTCCGTTACTACCTAAAAACACAGGTCTGGTGTTGTTTGTCTACTTTTTATCTGTCAAAAGTAAAGGATGTGCTTTTTTAAGAGCATGTACATCTCAGAAGATAGGTTTGGCCAATAAGTTAGATGATCCTTTATCAAAAATCAGAATTTAAGGCATGAAGATAGTTCTAAGTAAAAACAGTCTTAAATCCTTAAAAAATAATATCTGAGAATTGAAAATCTTGATACAACCGGTATCCCAAGTATCTCTAACCCTAACCCTCTCCCTCCCCCCTTCAAAACGGGGGTTTCGTAAATTTATTTGAAATGCCCAGAATATCTATTAGGCACTTCAAAAAGTATAGACAGACTTTGTTGGATGTTTACTCAGCATTATCCCAGCTAAAATTCGATTGCATGTTATTTTCTTTGTTTTTTCATGAATTTCCATCTAAGGATAAGTTCGATTTTTTTTCAATATTATCCCAAAATTAGTCACTTCCCATGCTTTGTCCCGACTATTTGTTCATTTTTAAGCTGTATTGCAAGTTATGGAACATTCCAAACACATTTTGAAATATTTATATGCTACCAATTTTCCCCCTAAAATGTTAAATCAAAAATCAAAATGCGTTCGTTTTGCATAGAAAATCTATTACGCTGTTAGAGGACGCTTCTTTTTATCTGTTCCATAATTATTGCCGTTTATTTGATATATTTTATAGTTGAAAAGAGCCAAAGAACAATTTTGAACATGTTCAAAAAGTTTACCATCAGCTGTATTTTGCGTAAAATTACAAAATTCATGCAAATTCTTTCGCAAAGCTTCTTCTTAACTTTCAAAAACCATGTCTAGCAAGTTTCATAATTTTGCGTCATGTTTTAGGCAACTTTTTTTCAAGTTTCAAAAATTGACATAACTTTGAAACCTAGGGTTTCAAGTAGTTATAGAACTTACACTAGACTTGGAAGCCTCGTAAATTTAACGTGACACCAAAACAAGGCGGAGATCCTAGGTTGAACCAGCATAAGGAGCACTCCAGGGATCTCCAAGATTTTTGGAGAAAAATCGAAAAAAAGTATTTTTTTCGATTTTTGCGGCAAAAGTTTACCTATTTGAACATTGCAGTTGGATTACCAGCTCAAAAATAGATGGTGAGCCTCCAAAATCTTGCTGCCAAAACTTTCGGTCAAATACCAAATAATCACGAAAAAAGTTTTTGAAAACTGGCTATTTTCTACTTTTAATCAGTAACTGAACTTGTCCAGGGTGAGGTTCAAAAAATTTGCTAGGATGCATCTAGTGTTGGTGATGATGATGATGGTGATGATGATTGTGTTGCTGATGACGACGTTGGTGATGATGATGGTGATGGTGGTGATGATGATGGTGATGATTGTGGTAATGATGATGGTGGTGTTGGTGATGATGATGATGGTGATGATGATTGTGGTGCTGATGACGACGTTGGTGATGATGATGGTGATGGTGGTGATGATGATGATGATGGTGATGATGATAGTGATGATGGTGATAAATATGGTGATGATGAAGATGATGGTGGTGGTGATGGTGATAAAGATGGTGATGAAGATGATGGTGATGGTCATGATGATGATGGTCCTCAGGATAATAATAATAATAATAATTATTATTATTATTATTACTATTATTATTATTATTATTATTATAACAATAATAATTTAATACTTATATGGCTCAAATTCGCATGTGAACATGATTGAATGCGTCAATGATGATGATGGTCATGATGATAATGATGATGGTGATGGTAATGGTGTTAATATTGAAGATGGTGAGGGTATTTTTTTTGTTTTTCCTTCCGCAGAACCTATTTCTCCTTCATCGCCAAGTAGCGTTACACCAACTTCTTCAGGTAACCAAAGTTTATCATCAGAAAAAAACTGTTAACATTTGGTCAGCTACGATTTCAAGCTCACGCCCCCTCATGTGAGCCCATACAAATTATGTCTCAAAAACACGTTTTTTGGTTCTTTTCTCAAAATAATGACTATCTAGGCAAAAAACAGAAGTGGATTCAGTTAATTCAACTATTCGCGGACTGTATTATATAGCTTAGATTGAATTCTATTGGGAAAAAAACACCGTACTTTTTGAGTTGAATGTACGCTGTTGGATGTATTTTACAAGAGAAAATGCATGACATAACCGGGGTCAAGCTACAAAATCGTCTCTCCTCGATATAAAACAGAACCTGTCAAAAAAATCAGAAGTGGATTTGAAAACCCTGGGCTTTCCTGAACATTTTGGTATATAATTCATAGCAATTTGTTAAAATTTAGAACCATATTTTTGCTGATTTTATAAGCTCATACTATCTGTTGGCCTATACATTCGTATGGTTTCTTAGGTTTCGTAGCCTCGAAAACACGCTAACTACTAGTCAGCAAAAAAAAAAAACAACAACAACAGAAAATTTACGGGTCATTTATAGGATGTTTTGTCACGCAGTTTACTTGTGCTATATAACTTTACTTTTAAGAACAACCTTTTGCTTTGGAAAGAGAGAAAAAAGACCGAAAAGAGCAAATATTCCAAATGTAATGGGCAATTTTTTCCAACGTTAATTATCTTATTATTATATAGACATGAGTGTTTTACCGGAAAATACGCCACTCGTATTTTTTGTTTATTTTCGTATTTTTCTTTGTGGATTTGTCTATATAATAAAAAGAAAATTACACGTTGGCTTGAAGATATACGAAGCTTATCTTCTCGTGTTGAAAAATCTCAAACATAAACTTCATATCTTCGCTCCACCGTGTAATATCCTCTATTTTTACCATCGCTAAAATGTGACCAATTTGAAATTAGTTTTTAATTCTTTTAAAGTAATAATTATTATAATTACGGTGACGGTGACGGCAACAATAATATTAAACTTTATTAGCGTCTCAAAGTCCTCTAGCTGGACGCAAGTACAGCATGTTACCTTAGTGCAGTTTTCGTATGACTGTGAAAAGCTCAGTGCCGTAAGCGTGACGTGCCGTGACCGTGATGCTTTCTAGAATTTCAATTGGCTAATTTTAATTTCAATTTTTCACGCGCAATATGATTGGTCTAAAAGTGCCGTGATCTTGGAGTGACCGTGTCCGCGCCGTGTGTATGCCGTGTTCGGGGTATTTGATTGGATGGAGAGTAAATTCTCGTGCAATATGATTTGTCTGGCGTATCCCTTGCTGTGTCACGACCGTGTTCGTGCCGTGAATTTTTCACAGTCATACGAAAATTGCACTATTGGTGGAGGCGTGCAAGACCAAATAGAGCGTTTTCACGTGACGTCACAGCGGCCATTATGGGGTACCAACGTTTTCTATCCTCCGGGAATTGAACTCTATTTTTATGCAAATACTATGCAGAAAGTTTCTATTGTTTATGGCTGCCTTCTCACGTGAGTGAAAACGCTCTATATTTTGTTAAAGTCAACCAAAATGGGAACTTTGACGTTAAATGCACGCCGAGAATATTGAACGACTCATACAAACCTTAGAAATAAAAATTCTGGTTTCTCTTTCAGTATGTGATTGCGTTCACGGTCATGGAATATGTAGAGATGGTACCTGTGTCTGTCATATGTCCTATTATGGGCCAAGATGTGAATATGAATGTAATGTTCTTTTTCTTTTCTTTTTTTTTTTTTTTTTTTTTTTTTTTTTGATTTTATAACCAAAACAAAAATCAATCACAAACATCAAACTAAACAAACGCATCCACTAAACTAACACAAATGAATAATGACAAATACCTCTATTAATTTATTCTGATCCTTCGGTGGAATTGATTTTGCTTCAAAAGCTCGCGCGCAAGCATCCATTAACTGCTGATTATTTTAAAAAAAAGCTCGGGACACCTCATTTTTATTTTCATGTTTACGGAATCAGCATTGAATTTTACTTTAAGGAATAGTATTTTGAAAAACTCCCTTTAGAGTGAAGAAAAGACTGGAGAAGAGACACAGGTTGACCGTTGTTTGATAGGCTGTTTACCACAGGAAGCCCGCGAAAACGACACTGATTGTTTGATATCCCGCTCTTTTCTTACCATTAGCAAACGAATCTCTTGAAGCAACAAAATAGATTGGTTTTGATGGTTTTTTATTTTTATCGGTATAATAACTGCATTTACAACAACAACAGATAACCTTTGCACTGTTGGATTTTGTGGTACCACGGCTGCATGCTCAAAAATTCAGGGCGACTTGTACACATGTATTTCAACATGTAAGTATTCTTTATTTTTATGTTTATGTTTTTTATTATTCTATGTTATTTAAACATAACCTACATATATTAACCCCAAGTAAGTAAACTGTAAGTATTCGGTATGAATTTAACAGACGATTCTTTTTTAAAAAAAATCGACTTCTTGACATCTCCTTTTGTAGATTTCTATGACAATTCCTCGGCATAGGTGACTAGCGTTTGTTTTCTATGTTCTCCGGTTTTATCTGTGAGTAACCCGTGTCCTGACTTAGATAAGCTCAAAAAGGCTATTTAAGGATTCTATCTGTGAGATAGCCGTGCCCTATCTTAGATCTACCCAGAGGTTGTTTCAGGGTTCTATCTGTGAGTTAGCCGTGCCCTATCTTAGATCAGCCCAGAGGTTGTTTCAGGGTTCAATCTGTGAGTTAGCCATGTACCTGACTTAGATCAGCCCAGAGGTTGTTTCAGGGTTCTATCTGTGAGTTAGCCATGCCCTGACTTAGATCAGCCCAGAGGTTGTTTCAGGGTTCTATCTGTGAGATAGCCGTGCCCTATCTTAGATCAGCCCAGAGGTTGTTTCAGGGTTCAATCTGTGAGTTAGCCATGTACCTGACTTAGATCAGCCTAGAGGTTGTTGCAGGATTCTATTTGTGAGTAAACCGTGCCCTGACTTAGATCAGCCCAGCTAAAGGCTGTTTTAGGGTTCTATCTGTGAGTTAGCCATGCCCTGACTTAGATCAGCCGCTTAACGATCATTTCTTCATTACAGATCATCGCCCTTCAACGACTGCCTTGACTTCGACTCCGTTTACAACAAGTAAGAACTACCGAATTTATTTTAACTAGTCTCTCTACACAATCATCACCATCATCATCACCAATTTCATCATTATTATGTATCATCCTCATCATCAATTTTGATTGGCTGTATTCTCAATGGTGTGCGTGAAAAGTAATGTTTTTCCATCAGTAATGTTTTTCCATCTCATACCACATGTCATTCCCTTGAGTATTATTTCTTTCTTCATCAGTATTTTTTATCTCCCTCAGACCACATGCCATTCCCTTGAGTACTATTTCCTGAATGCCCTGTACAAATCAGGGGCGTAGTGAGGAACCAACAATAAGCCTGAAGCGAGACGACGTTTTACCCCCGTCTCTAGACCATAATCCTTTTCATGATGCTTTTGTTCTTTAATTATGACTATTGTTCCTGTATTCTCTAAGGAATCAAAAATTTTAATATGAAAGAATTTTAAAAACTATTATAGTATAGAGTCAGGGGTAAAACGTCATCTCGCTTCAGGCTTATTGGCTTATTCGGGAGTTTAAATAATGTTGTTGTCTTCTTGGATTTACAGTACAAACAACATCAACAATTATGTGTGAGTATTAATTATGACGTCATAATTGGTAAAAATATGATTAGGTTAGTTGTAAGTAGGCTATAGACCTAGTTCACTATTTTCCCACTTCTAATCACATGTCATTCCCTAGAGTATTATTTCTTTGCTTAACGGTTGCACATAAGAAGGCACATGAATATGAATACAACTCAAACAAAGAATCCTATATTGTCAAGACCATGTGTCATTCCCTTGAGTATCATTTCTTTGTTTAACGGTTGCACATGAGCAGACACATGAATATGGATACAACTCAAACAAAGAATCTTATTCTAAAGACCAAGTGTCATTCCCTAGAGTATCATTTCTTTGTTTAACGGTTGCACATGAGAAGAGACATGAATATGGATACAACTCAACCAATTAATCTTATTCTCAAGACCATGTGTCATTCCCTGGAGTATCATTTCTTTGTTTAATGGTTGCACATGAGAAGACACATGAATATGGATACAACTCAAACAAAGAATCTCATTCTTAAGACAATGACACGTGGTCTGAAATGGGCTAAACATTACGCCAAAATGGATTTGGTCCATTATGACACTACAAATGCCATGTATGACGCAATAAGATTGAACGAGATTTGATGAATCTGGATGCTTGCTTTCGGATTGGTCGAAATATGATAATGTTAGACGTATGTAAAATAAGATAAGATAAGTAGTAATTACGCCGTCATGAATATCAGTCCTATAGATAACATACCTTATGATTGGTCAAAGAAAGAAACTTGTTTTTTGTTTTACAGGGATAATAGATCATATCTGTGACATATCTCAGCCGTGTCGTAATAATGGCATATGTATTAAAACCGGCTCGACACATGCATACCGCTGTCAGTGTGGTCCAGGATATACTGGGAGAAACTGCGAGAACTACTGTAAGTACTGATAGAAAAATATATATACATTATATGCATTATTTATACACTTTTTTTCAACACGGAATCTTATTCCTAATATACAACTGATGCTCTTAGAGAGCCGTGAATAATATTATAACGTTAATTATATGCAAAAATTCTATATAATTATACATTCAGCAAACTTATTAATATAATACTTAGACATAATACTTTAAAAAACCTTAATTAAAAACTAACAATAAAAATTGTTTGTTTTTTCTTCTTCTTTTTCATAGTGTTCTTAACAACCTCGATTCCGCTTTCGACAAGTAAGTAGAATCAACTAGTGCAATATAAGAAATTTAAGTCATCCTGTTCTTTAGATTCATACTTTTTTAAGCACAGTCTAAATCTGAGAAAAGGAAAAATAATCAATAAATAAATAAAAGGGAGAGAAGTAGGAAGGGAAGAATGAAGCTAGGAAGGAATGAGAACAGAGAAAGGAAAGAAGGAAGGAAGGAAGGATGGAGGGAGGGAGGGAGGGAAGGAAGGAAGGAAGGATGGAGGGAGGGAGGAAGGAAGGGAGGGAGGAAGCAAGCAAGCAAGCAAGGAAAGAAGGAAGGAGGAAGGAAGGAAGGAAGGAAGGAAGGAAGGAAGGAAGGAAGGAAGGAAGGAATGAGAACAGGAAGGAAGGAAGGAAGGAAGGAAGGAAGGAAGAAAGAAAGAAACTAACCAACAACAAAAGAGACAACATTGGCTGCTATAAGAAGCGTTCTTTTCGTTATTTTTTTGTGATGCATGCTATTCCTTTTAGCTACTCATTTCTCGTGTTGAGTTCAAAAATAGTACAAGTCATATAGGGCGTTTTCACTCACGTGAGGAGGCAGCCACAAACAATAGAAACTTTCTGCACAGTATTTGCATAAAAATAGAGTTCAATTCCCAGAGGATAGAAAATGTATTGTTTTGGTAACCCATAATGGCCGCAGTGAGGTCACGTGAAAACGCTCTATAATCTTCTGTCTTACTAGTTTAACCATCATTATATTTTCTTTGGATTTCACAGTTCTGCCAACAACAACTCTACCTCATATTCCTCAAACATGTAAGTAATGAGTATTAATAATCATACCCAATGTGGCCCACTTGTATATTGATATTTCAATTGTTAGTATCTCTGAAAAGAAAAGTCCACATACAAAAATGCTGCAGCCTTACTACTACACTGTTCACATATAAGTGATTTTGAAAAAAAAATTTTTTTCCCTTGATATACATTTTAACAGTTTTTTATATACCAAAAACTAATAATATAGTAAAAATGAATATAAAATACAATTATGGAGAAAATTTTATCCCGTTTTCTTAAACTATTAAAACTAACTAAAAAATGCTAATCATTTATAAAATGACGTATAAAAAAATAATGAAATCTAGGATAAAACTAATCTTTATATATAAATAAATATTAAGATAATAATGAATAGTACTTTGTTATTTCTAATTGCTTTTTAATTTCTATTTTTACTTTTGTTTTGAAAAGTATTATTAATATATTATTATCATCAATATATTATTCATTTTCCTGGGGTTGTTTTTTTTTTTTTTTTTGTTTTTTTTTTTTTTTTGTTTTTTTTTTGTTTTTTGTTTGTTTTTGTTATTTTTCATTGTATGTTATTTTTGAATCCTCACATAGTTATCAAAAGACATCGCATTTTTGGCCAGTGTATCCACCTGAACACTGACAGTAGTATCCCTTTCCATTGGATGTTTTAATACATGTCCAACCATTATGACATGGGTGCATACGATATCACATATGTGATCCCCTGTTGCTGTCAATCAATCAAGAAACATATGAATGGGCAAATACTAACTGATTAGAAGGCTTTAAACAAAACGAAAAAATATAAGAGGATGAATGGTTTTTGTGTTTTTTTCTGTTTTATTCGTTTTATTACATAGTAAATAAATTTATTTCGGTATTGAATTTATTTACGCAAAAAGGAAGAAGGTCGCAGGATCTAGCAGAACTTCGCGAATGGCGTCAGCACTGTGCTCCGTTCACTAATAAAGCACAGTTTTCGACCAATCAGCGCGCGCGTACTATCTTAACTATATAATAAAATTGATTAAATTACTTCACAGGGAATTACTTCACCACATCCTTCACAACATCAAGTTTTCGAAGAACATCAGGTCAGAAACATTCCCTTCCATTCACGACTTTCACATCCCCATAATACTTTGCGTCTTTGGGGGGTACCCAGAGGGTAAAAACCCACTTATTTTGCTGAAGGCTGATCAGACAGTGTTGACAATACCTTGATTGGTATCCAAAGATAAAATGAAGAAGTAAAAAACAGAAAAAGATAGAAGCTTCAAGACGTTTAAGGTAAATTTTAAACATTTTTTCGTAAGTCAATACATTTTCTGTAAGACCAAAACTCTTGATGATCTGTACACGCAAAAATAACTTGGAATAAACTGATAATCAGCATTGTACAGATAAAAGCAGGTATAGTATAAATTCAATTAAGAAACCTTTCAATTTGGGACAGCTTTTTGATTGGTTACCCCCAAAAAACTCTAGGCATTATGGGGATGTGAAAGTCGAGAATTCACCAGTTTCCATACATCGGTTCACTGGTCAAACAAAAAGCGATAAAGCGAGGCGCCAAGGTAATTTTAAAGGATTATTCAAATTTGAACTTTGCAACCTCGACTGAATGCTTTGTGTTTTATCAGTGAGCCGATGTATGGAAAAAGGTGAGTACTACGCATGCGCGTTGAGCATGCGTACTACAAGAAACAAAGAACTACGAGTAACTAATAATTCACATTGTTATTTGGTTGACTAACAATAAGCCTGTTTACCTTGGACTTAATATATTTTTCCCAATTCCGGCCACGTGTTATTCTTTTGAGAAAGGTTAAACATAGAATCATACATACTTTCCGTTTTAGGTCCTCAAACCACAATTTTAACGACACCGAGTTCATCATTGACTACAGGTAAAGAAATTTCCCATCTGTTCTTCTGTTTCATTACCGTCACTCGTAAACAACATAACATCGTAATCACCATCAACATCATCACCACTATGACCATTATCATCAGCAGCAGCAGCATTATCATAATTATGATAATTATCATCATCATCACCATCATCATCATCATCATCATCATCACCATCATCATCATCATCATCATCACCATAATCATCACCACCATCATCATCATCATCATCAACATTATCATCATCATCATCATCACCATCATCATCATCATCATCAACATTATCATCATCATCGTCATCATTATCATTATCATCACCACCATCATCATCATCATCATCACCATTATCAGCATCATTATCATCATCATCATCATCATCGTCATCATTATCATTATCATCATCACCATCATCATCATCATCACCATTATCAGCATCATCATCATCATCATCGTCGTCGTCGTCATCATTATCATCATCACCATCAGCGGTGTCCACATCAGCATTGAATGGTAAAACTATGCTTCATTCTCATTATCATCTTTGTCATCATTAAAATCATCAATCACCGTCACCACTATCAGAATCAAAATCCTGCCTTTTTTGATCGTCTTTTGTAATTTTTCTCATTCTAGTATCGTCTTCTGTTGTTATTAACAAACGATCCAGGCGAGATATTTTGAAAAATATCGAGGTAATAACGTGAAAGTTATTTTTTTATCATATGTCTTGTATAAAAGAAATATTATTACTTGCCTTATATCTCATAATATGCATCGTTTGGAGATTATTTGCTTTACCAACACTTTTTAGTTGACCTTTCCTGAATTTCTCTGTTTGACCTAGCTCGAAGCAATGGCTTCAAGTCGAGGTTGGATGAAATTAAATGTATGAAATCATCAAGTCAAAGCTCGACTTGAGGCCATTGTTTTGTAGTCGAGAAATAGTCTATACAGGCTTTCCGCCATTACGTGATGGCAGCCATGACAGGAGGCATAACAATAGTATTCTTTCTCCCCTGGGAAACTGAATTCTTTCTCATGTAAATCAGATTAGACCAGATTCAGTTGTTTCAGCCTCCTGTCATGGCTGCCATCACGTGATGGTGCAAAGCCTCTATTTCTAAATGTATTTCTGTTGTTGTTTTTGTTGTTGAAATTTGTGTTTGGGAGATGATTTTTCTAATTTCAATGTTCAGAATTCAGACGTAGAGGACAAGGAATTGAAAAGGATTTGCAAATTAAATGAGCTTAAAGCAAAGAAAATCTTCAACGACAAACAACTCGCAAAGAAAAGCTGGAAAAACCTTCACCCAGGAATCAAAGCCGTCCTCATCGACCTGGTTGCCAATAACGACCACCGTAGACTATCAGGTACGCATGCGCAGATCAAGAAAGCCGTGGCGGGAAACGACTTGATGGAAATGTCCCGGATAATGGCCGAGAGGAACCTGTGGAAGAGAGTGCCAGTCGCGCGTTTCTGGAAGAGGAAGCAAATGATGAAGAAGGTGGTGAAAAATCCTTGGAAGTCATTGGTCGAAAGCCAAGTGGTTTGTTAAACAAGTAATTAATGGGTAAATCAAAAAAGGTTTAAGGGAAAACTTTTGTTTGGGAAAATTGTCGTTTATTCTCGACAAAATGCTAGGGTGAAAATATTTTAACTTCACGTTATCAGACTGAGTAGTTTTATGATCAAAAATGTTCTAGTTGTCGCACAAAGTTGTAAACACATTGCATTATCGAAACGTTATTAACCAAAGGCAATGACATTAATAAAAGTAAAGCTTAAAAATTCATATAATATTATTACAATTAAACTTAATATTTCTTGTAACCAAATATAAATTAATTCCCTCAAGCTGCAAAAATAGTTGAGTTGTGAACATTTTATGTATATTCTTTTTTAAATAAAGTTAAAACTTAAAACTTAATGATGTGTTGTTACATATGGTTTGTAACCTGTTTTAAACGGTTCTAAAATCTAATACTTTGGTAGATTTTAAAAATCAAAACATAAATAAACGAAAGATAAAGACCTATAAAAGTTCTGATGAAAAGGTGAATTATACACCGTGAAAAGATGAAAAAACTTACTGACGTTTCGGACGCTAGTCCTTAGTCGGAGTAAAAGAGAAAGACGAAGGACTAGCGTCCGAAACGTCAGTAAGTTTTTTCATCTTTTCACGGTGTATAATTAACCTTTTCATCATTACTGTTTCATTGGAAACACCGCATTGCCTGAAAGGTGGTGGCCGGATAAATAGGTCATTGTTCGGAAAGAACTTGACCATAATGTTGCTTAATACCAAGAGAACTGTTCAAAAAAATGCGGCTGGTCGTTCTAAGATGTTTAGTCCTTTGAAGATACCTAGCTAGTCGGTTAAGGAGGAATGTTGAACATTCGTTTCAAAAGGGATGGTCGTTTATAAAAGGGATGGTCGTTCCAAAAGGGATGGTCGTTCCAAAAGGGATGGTCGTTCCAAAAGGGACGGTCGTTCAAAAAAGGGTAGTCGTTCAAAAAGCGACGATCGTTTATAAAAGGGCTAGGCGTTTCAAAAGGGATTGTCGTTCCAAAAGGGGATGGTGGTTCCAAAAGGGATGGTCGTTCCAAAAGGGATGGTCGTTCCAAAAGGGATGGTCGTTCCAAAAGGGATGGTCGTTCCAAAAGGGACGGTCGTTCAAAAAGGGATAGTCGTTCAAAAAGCGATGGTCGTTTATAAAAGGGCTGGGCGTTTCAAAAGGGGATGGTCATTCCAAAAGGGGATGGTCGTTTCAAAAGGGATGGTCGTTTCTAAAAGGGATGGTCGTTTATAAAAGGGCTAGGCGTTTCAAAAGGGATTGTCGTTCCAAAAGGGGTTGGTGGTTCCAAAAGGGATGGTCGTTCCAAAAGGGATAGTCGTTCAAAAAGGGATGGTCGTTTATAAAAGGGCTAGGCGTTTCAAAAGGGATTGTCGTTCCAAAAGGGGATGGTGGTTCCAAAAGGGATGGTCGTTCCAAAAGGGACGGTCGTTCAAAAAGGGATAGTCGTTTAAAAAGCGATGGTCGTTCAAAAAGTGATGGTCGTTCAAAAAGCGATGGTCGTTTATAAAAGGGCTGGGCGTTCCAAAAGGGATTGTCATTCTAACAGGTCTGCTTGTCTATAAGGAATGGTCGTAGCTCTGACCGACATCCAACATAATATGACAGCTAGTCGCTTAAAGGAGGTAGGACTGGTTCATTGTACTTTTATTAAATTAGAAAAAACCTTTCAAATTTATTCTCGATGTTATCTTTTTTGTTTCGTTTCACACGCATGTTATCATTCACAAGCAATTACATGGCAAACATAATTAATGTTCAAAATACTTTCTCTTCGGCGTCGGCATCACTAGGTGTAAAGAGTAATGAAGCATTAAGCACAGGCAATGACAAATAGTAGAATGAACGTTTACAGCCAGTGGCATAACCAGTTCACCCAGGAAACTTTATCTCAAAGGTAAGAATCTTTAACGAAAGCTATTAACTAGTGATAAAAGGTTAAGAGCGGTTTTTTTTCGTGATTTTAAACGCTTGTTTCTAGGCGACGAAGGAACTAGAATTAATGATTAATGATAACGTTTGTCAGCATGTATTAGAGAGTTTTAGATTTACGTTCACAGACAAACGTGAAACGTCAGTTGACCAGTAAAAAATTCTTTTAAATTACTGAAAAAGAATCGCAAAAAAGTCCAATTAGTAGAAAAACAAAAGAGTATTTGCGCTTGGTGAGAAGGTTTGTAAAAGGTAAAGTAAAATACAGGAAAACTATGAAAACGTGGTCACGTTTGCCGTTTGCGGGGAGAAAAAAAAGTCGATCTAAAACTCTCTAATGATCCAAATTCACGTGCACTTAGACACGATATGAGTAAAACCTTCTGCGCATGCTCTGAGTCTTCGTTTTAGAGTGCATACCGTATGAAAAAAAGCCAATTGACAAAATTGTGAAAAAGTTTTGTAGAGGTCTACGGTCTAATGAGATCTACTGAGCTTAATTCAATTTCTTACGAAGTTTTTCAGGATATATGGTATATTGTAAAAACATGGAAATCCAACTTGCGGTGTCAAAGTTTAAACTGAGTTTTTGAAACTTAAGGATATTTCTTTCATATTGTCTATATTAACACATTATTTTGGTCTCATGAAATTGTCGTCACAAACTGTTTCGTATATTTGCAGAAAGATTTAAAAAAAGTTTTGAAAAAATTTTTTTATCGACGGTCAAAGTAGTGGGGACATCGACGTTGC
The DNA here is from genome assembly GCF_029948245.1 of Actinia tenebrosa. NCBI lineage: Eukaryota > Metazoa > Cnidaria > Anthozoa > Actiniaria > Actiniidae > Actinia > Actinia tenebrosa. The sequence continues at coordinate 13,673,202 of NW_028292570.1, read as the reverse complement.
ATCGTGCTAAAGGCCTATCCTTTCAACCTTCGGCTTCAGGTCATTTTATCACTACCTATTTTTTACTTCTTAACTTCCTTTGAAATTAATTTTTCCTTTTTCTTCTTCTTTCTTCATCTTCTGACATAACTTGAGTTCAGGTAATACCCCTTGAAGGTGACTTAATGTTCTATTTAAGTGTTTTCACTTGGCTAATTGTATGTAATATGCTATGCTTCTAGTTTGTATATCGGATACAACACGGACACGAATACTGTAGATTACTTATCAAACGTCTAGGTTAGTTCCTTTGTGTTTCGCTAAAATTTTCAAAATAAAGTGAATCTGGCCAAGAAAATCCATCTTAAAGTTTATGCAAATGAACAGGATTCTGTATCTGATTTACAAAACTCTTCACGGTCGTGTTTTCTGTTGTGTTTTCCACATGAATTATTATTGAGTTTAATAAAAGTAAATTAAAATTTAAAAAATAAGAGCACTTTTTTGTTGTTGTCGTTTTGGGTGTTGTTTTTTTTTTTTTTTTTTTTTTTTAGCTGTTATGTTGTTTTTGTTGTTTGTTTGTTTGTCTTTTTTTGTGTGTGTGAGTTCATGATTTTTTAAAAAAAGAAAGCAAAATCGTGATGGCAAACTGTCATTTTCCACAATAATCATAAACCTGACTTCATCTCACTAAGCAACCAGTTGCGCTTCATTGCTCATTAATGAACACCATTCTAATATACTAGAAACATTCACGTAACTCATGCGTGTGATGATTTATAGACCAGAAAATTCTCTATGAGCAGCTCGTTAAGATTTAATAGACAATAAAAGTCATCATAACTAATTTAAAAGATTTGCTGCTGTTTCAAAAAGTGAAATCTAGGAATTTATCGTCAAGCGGTGAGATAAACACTAGAAAATTTCTTTTTAATATGTCTTTTGGAATATTTTTAGTAATTGATTTCGACTAAAATTATATTTAAAAATAAACGAGTCATGGTTCCAACTTTGCTGATAAACTATTTTTTATCTTAAAAAACAACTTTCAACTGATAGAGACAGTGGCAGAATTCTGCCAGCAAATTACATAAATCTTTTGTGTTCAATGCTCGTGCTTTCAGGTTTGTGCGAGCGATTCTTTTGCTCGCGCATATGTACAACGTTTGATCGCGTAGGTTTTGTTAATATTGTAACGTATTTTAGTTCCTCTGAGGATGACCGTGTCGGTCGAAAGCTAAGGAAAATATAAAATTATTTTCAAAGGTTGATGAGTCAATTTGAGTTTCATAACTTTCAAAATTTCAATATTTTTAGTTTAATTTTTCTTTAAATAAAAATTAAATTATAACATGGCCTGACATCCTGTAATTTAACAACAAGGAATTTAGAGAAAAATAATAGTGAAGAAGTGAGAATTACATTTAATTTGTTGAATTTATCCTGGCTTCCTTGAAAAATGTCAAAACATTTGGACGTAATATTTTTGGGGGATATCTTTTTCTTCCTCTTAAATTTGAAATCAGCATTGAATTGGCTTTAGCGCCACCCAGAAAAATTTGCCAATCACGATTGATTCTGTACAAATTCTTTTCACATTTCCCCTTAATTAATATATATTTTGCTTTATACGTATGTGTGTGTGTGTGTTTGAACAGGAGTGGAACAAGAAACAGCTTTAAACTCCAGAATTTGTCACCATTTTGTTATTTTGTTATAATTCTTTTGGTGGCTTTGGTTAATGCTGTTGCACTGAAAAAACTCGTGATTCAAAAACATTTTCACGGATTTTTCAAGATTAGGCAATCACTTCAGTGCAAAAGTTAGCGTTGTGATGAAATTAATGTTGTCATGGTGACAACTCATTATCTGATTGCCTCTTTTTGCCATTAGCCTCTTTAATATCTATTGCTGAGGTGAATATATCACTATGGTAACGATATAGTTTATTATCCCCTTGGTAACTAGGGCTTTCTATGTCATGTCAATAGCCATTAAGTTAGGAGGCTTGTTCACTTGAACAAAGTTTTCTAGGAACGACTTCTGCTGAGAAGTCGAGGTTAATAAAGGTAAGTGTAGTGGAACTAGTTAGAACTAAAACCTCTTTAATTTAAAAAAAGTGACAAAAATATTTGTATAAATGTATAAGGGATGCGCTCACGTTTTCATTGTAGTTGAATAACATTGTTATATATATTTAAAAGATTTTACAGCTAGGACATTCCAACCGTTAACACTTTCAGCTCTTCGTCCCTTTTCTAAAAGTGCTTACTTTGAATCATCTATAGTTTGGAAAACATTTATTTTGATCATTCGGTATATTGAACTCAATGCTTCACTTTAGGGCGAGAGTTTGAGATAAGAGAAATTTCGGAACCATTCAACGTTTTGTTTTGTTTTGTTTTTGTTTTTTTTTTACCTTTTTAACAACATTTATCATTAAAAAATATAATTTTGAAATAAAAATCCAAAACTTTAAAGTAACTTAGTACGCTTGAAATATTTAAAAAAGTCAAAGTTGTTTCTACTCTTTGATAGAATCACTAACCATTGAAAATATACTAAATTAATTTCTGAACTTAATATAATTAATTTTTGCAAACGTAGTAAAAAAAATATCAAGACACAGGGGAAAAATACCATTTCTGTTGAATAGATGTATCTTGTTTTAAAAAAAAACTTTATGAAGAAAATAACTTTAAGAAAGTTCATAAAGGTAGTCGTGTTTTTTTTTTCACAGAATAAAGATGTGGAAACTATCTCTCATGATATTTGCCTTATTGGCATTTACAGGTAAGTGGATTAGATCTATCTGTTAGTTCGTGAGAAATGATAGAATGATATTGGCCAATTGCAACTCTTCGTTTTTTCCCTTCGAAAACAGTTTAGATTAGACCTATATTTTAATACGTGAGGAGTGACGTGAAGCGAGAGCATTCGCCTCTCATCAATGCAACCCTATCTCGATTCCCGGACTCGGTTTCGTACATCAGAGTTGCTTTTTGGTTCACTTCTGTGCTTCTAAACTGGCAAAAACAATGTCGAGAATTTTTATATAGTGTATCGTCGTTTTTTCATCGTTACGCTAAAAAAAAGTAAAATGTTTTGGCCAACATTTTTGGTCTTAAACTGTAGAAGACCATTCCCAAATTTGTCTCAATGATTGAGCATAAAACAGTGGTACGTACGTTCCTAGTCGATGTTGGACGCGATAACTTAGAGTAAATGTATGAACACATCATGTCCAATCTGGACTTGTGGTAACTCATACGAATAACTAGAAAGGTCTTTTGCGTTGAAAAAATTGGCAGATTGATCATTCTAAATCCTAAAACATTCATGATCAAGGTAAAGCGCCTAAAGGAGAGGTGGTTATGAATGCTCTCAAAAATAACACGAAATAATAAATTTTTAAACTGAAAAATTAAACAAACAAAAAGCAAACCGCAAAACAAAAGCAGCTGAAAAGATGAAAAATAACAACAACAACAAATATCAGGAACATCAAAACAACCCAAAACAAACAAACTAAATTATTTGAAAATCAAATTTATGTTAAAATTATTTTTCTTTAATTTCTCTATTTTCAGCCTATGCTGATGATGTCAACGATATTGCAGGTTAGTTTTCGTTGTCATAAATATTCATAAAGCGTTTAGACTTCATGCTAGTTAGGGATAATGAAGCGATGAGAGAAAAACGTTTGCGCATGCGTGCCTTTCAGTATTTTTTTTTTTTTTTTTTTTTTTTTTGAAGAAATAGAAAACGCGCGCGCGTGCTGTGTGCAGTCATAAAGCACGCGGGAGTTGGCAGAACACGAGGGAAGTGTTAGGAGAAGCACGACGCGTAGCGGAGTGCTTCTCGACACTTCTCGAGTGTTCTGCCAATCCCCAAGTGCTTTATAACGGCACGCAGCACAGCAAGCAAGTCTTTTATTTATTTTATGAAATACAAATTACAATAACCGTTATTTTAGATAGGAATGACGCAACTGAAAGTGCGCACACATGCTGTGTGCTCTCATAAAGCATGCGCTCCAAGCCAATCAGAACGCGACATTCATAACAGTTATTTTATAACAATATATAATGTTTTAAAATCCCATGGACTTACATTTGATTGTATGAACGAGGGAGGCTAAATGTGTGCAAGTGAGTCTGTGGTCTTCAATGCGAAACCTGTGTAGCATATACGGGAAATAATCAATATTTATTCCCTTCTGACTGATGCAGTGAAGGACGATCAAGTGGTAGTACCATTTGGTGAGAGAAAATATCTTTTCAAAAAATTTTTTTTTCAAATATGTTTGCAAATGTGTCTGTGGTCTTCAATGCGAAACCTGTGTAGCATATGTACGGGAAATAATCAATATTTATTTCCTTCTGACAGATGCAGCGGAGGAAGATCAAGTGTTAGTACCATTTGGTGAGAGAAAATATCTTTTCAAAAAAATTTTTTTTCAAATATGTTTGCAAATGTGTCTGTGGTCTTCAATTCGAAACCTGTGTAGCATATGTACGGGAAATGATCAATATTTATTTCCTTCTGACAGATGCAGCGGAGGAAGATCAAGTGTTAGTACCATTTGGTGAGAGAAAATATCTATTCAAATTTTTTTTTTTTTTTTTTCAAATATTATCAATTTATTCGTCAAGCGGTTGGCTCAGTTGTCTATCTGTCTTTTTATCCATTTTTTCTTTTGTTTTTTCCTTTTTCCATTTTTCCATTTAAATTTTTTTTAATTTTTATCTTTTGCATTTTAAAGATGAGAGTGTAAACGAAGGAAAACGAGGTATGGAGATTTAACTGACTTCAATTAATGAGTCCTTTGTGAGCAATCTAATATTTTCTGGAACAATAATATTGCTATTTTAATTTTTTCTAAAGTGTACGGACGTAAAGGATCCAAATCTTCCAAGGGCAAAGGGAAACTCAAGTATGGAGGACGTAAAGGATCCAAATCTTCCAAGGGCAAATGGAGACTCAAGTACGGAGGACGTAAAGGATCCAAATCTTCCAAGGGCAAATGGAGACTCAAGTACGGAGGACGTAAAGGATCCAAATCTTCTAAGGGCAAATGGAGACTCAAGTACGGAGGACGTAAAGGATCCAAATCTTCCAAGGGCAAAGGGAAATTCAAGTATGGAGGACGTAAGGGGTCCAAATCGTCAAAGGGCAAATGGAAACTCAAGTATGGAGGACGTAAGGGTTCCAAATCTTCCAAGGGCAAAGGGAAATTCAAGTATGGAGGACGTAAGGGTTCCAAATCTTCCAAGGGCAAAGGAAGTAAATATGGTAAAGGCCGCCATAGAATCCAAGGAATGGGAGGATTTTCAAGTACGTTTTTCTCACTTTTTTAACTTTTTTTGTTTTTTATTTATTTATTTATATTTATATTTTCTTTTTGGTTATCGTTATTAGTAAGTATTTCTTTCTTTTGATTAATTATTTATATACATACAACTATATGATTTATAGGAGGTTTCAACTGCATCAAAAACCCTTGTCTAAATGAAGGCGTTTGCTGTGGTAGAGGCCCATATCAAAGATGCATCTGTCCTGCTGGCTTCAAAGGAAAGCGTTGCGAAACAGGTAATCAGTCATAGAAATTCAACTCAAACTCCCAAAAATAATTTTCTTAAGGAGCAGGTGTACTTAATTTGGCAGTTACCTTCAGTTGGTTACTCCCAGTGACCCAGAGGTTACCCAGAACACTTGTATGGAACTTTGCACGCCAAATAATTTCAGTAATATCAAGAGGCACCCTTGATATTATTCAAAAATGAGGTTTGGGCCTTCATTTGCTTATTTCCCATATATTTTCTTTAAAAAAGGCCTGACAAAGCAACATTCTAACACAAATGCAACAAAACATCTTTGTACAATTGAAAATATCGCTTCAAACAGGCATTTTATGATAGTACATCATTTTCTAACTGTTTAAAAAAGGCTTTGAATGTTAACCCGAAGCGAAAATTGGGATCAAAACTCTACGAAAGTCTAGTTTTTGGCGCTTTTTGCCATTATTGCTCATCATTGAAAAAAAAATTCTCTTAACACCTAAACATTGGAATTTTTTTTTTCCAAAACACTCATTAAACTGTATAGAGGTAACTCCTTGTCAACTTCATTCTTGTTTTAGATATCAACGAATGTGCTAGAAATCCGTGCAAACGTGGAGCTATCTGCTTTGATCAGGTCAATGGCTACACCTGCAAATTCCCAGATTCAACCGAAGTCTGCAAAATACGTAAGTTTTCTAAATCCCCCAGTTCCTAAATCTATATTTCGCAAGGTTTAACCTTTATGTGCTTGCTAACGGTGGTATGGATGGTCTTGGTTCGAGCTCCGGCTCAGACTGGATCATAGGTGAGTTGAGTTAATGTGCTATTCTCTCCCTTGCCACAAGTGTTTTCTATGAGTTCTCTGGTTTCCTCCCTCCGTAAAAATCAGCATGTGAGTTGAGTGATGTATATACGTAGTACCACTACATTCTATATTTACAACATACAACACTCAACTCACATGTTGATTTTTATGGAGGGAGGAAAACCAGAGAACCTGGAGAAAAACCCTCGTGGCAAGGGAGAGAAGAACACATCAAACAAACTCAACTCACATGTTGATTTTTATGGAGGGAGGAAAACCAGAGAACCTGGAGAAAAACTCTCGTGGCAAGGGAGAGAAGAACACATCAAACAAACTCAACTCACATGTTGATTTTTATGGAGGGAGGAAAACCAGAGAACCTGGAGAAAAACTCTCGTGGCAAGAGAGAGTACAACACATCAAACAAACTCAACTCACGATCCAGTCTGAGCCGGGCGGTGAGAGGGCGAGCGGTAAACCACTAAACCCCCAATCCCATACTAAATGCTCTTAGTTTTTTATAGGCCAAACAACGTGCTCATCTAAGCCTTGTCAGAACAAAGGCGTCTGTAAAGCATACAAGAGAAGCTATCGGTGCATTTGCCCAAAGGGATTTGCAGGGAAAAACTGTCAAATAAGTAAGAATGCATACTAGTAAAATATGATATCAATGATAACAGACATTTTGGAAGCATATAGTAGAATAGTTTCCCAGGACTAGCGTTTTCCCTATTTTAGACCATGTGTCATTCTCTTGAGAATAGATTTTTTTGATTGAGTTGTACGTATCCATATTCATGTGTCTTCTCATGTACAACTGTTAAACAAAGAAATGATACTCTAGGGAATGACACATAGTCTTGAGAATAAGATTCTTTGTTTGAGTTGTATCCATATTTATGTGTTTTCTCATGTGCAACAATTAAACAAAGAAATGATACTCTAGGGAATGACACATGGTCTTGAGAATAAGATTCTTTGTTTGAGTTGTATCCATATTCATGTGTTTTCTCATGTACAACTGTTGAACAAAGAAAGCATATTCTAGGGAATGACCCGTGGTCTTGAGAATAAGATTCTTTGTTTGAGATCCTTTTTTTATTATTTTGTTTAAGATATCGACGAGTGTGGAAGTAATCCCTGTCAGAATGGCGCCAAATGTGTTGATCGTATTGGCTACTATGTTTGCGTCTGCCCACGTGCATACAAAGGAACCAACTGTGAAGAAAGTAAGCTAACAAATCCTTTAACGTCAAAGCAACTCAGCTGCGATTTGACACTATCAGCGCACACAAATGAAAACAGGATCAAAAAGCTAAAAATAACTTCTTTTTGCCATTTTTGTAAGAATAGTTCCCTTCAAAGTTTTCTGTACCTCTTCAGAGGTAGCCGTACCTTTGTATAGAAGCGAGACGAACGGTGAGCTTTCATAATAGAGACATGTGAACAATAGACCCTTTTCGAGTTCCAAATTACCGCTGTGTTTCTTGATTACAGACTCATTTACTCAGGCTTAGCCTCGATTTTGTGAAGAATATTCACGTGTTCCAGTCAAGGTCCGTCAAGTTTCAAAGTGTTCGTATTGTGTTGTGTTGTGTATTCTTTACTTTACCGTTGGTATTTGTGAGTAATTAGACACTGATACGAGGCTAACCCTGAGTAAACGAGTCTGTAATCAAGAAACACAGCGGTAATTTGGAACTCGAAACTGGAGTATTGTTCCACGTGTTAAAAGAGGTATCTATTATTGCAAGCTCACCGTTCGTCTCGCTTCGATTACTGTCAGGTTTCTTCACACGTCCTCCTTGTTTCTTTCATTCACCCTAGTTAGGTATGCCTGCTTGTTCATGAAGTTATTTTAAAAGTGTTTTTTTTTCTCTCTCTCTCGTCTTTTTAAGAGCGAGGAGGTTGTTCTGTGAAAAACATCTGCCGCAATGGAGGAACATGCGTAGAAGAAAATGGATCCTGGGCTTGTATCTGTCGAAAGGGATTTTCCGGACCACGGTGTGGACGGGGTAAGCTATTGATAACGCTTGTATAAGCATATTGTAGGAGAATCGTAGTTCAGTTTAATAGTGTGCCGCCTTCGGAGCAAGAGGTTTTTACAAATAGACATCAGTTTTCTCCACTTGGCTACGCCTCGTGGATCCACACTACTTTGACAATGTGATGACGCAATTTATCGTCAATAAGAGGACAGACACTGAAAAAACTGATGTCTATTTGTTTTTTACAATAACAAAAACGATAAAAACTTCTCATCTTTAGTGATCAAAACAACCAACGGAAAGAGCGCGCGCTCGTTGACGTCAGCTTTATCTGTCTGTCCTCTTATTGATGATAAAAAATAGCCAATAGTTAAATAACTTACAAATTTCTCGCGCGCTGAATGACTATTTTACATGTAAGATCCCAGTTTGATCCTCAGGATCACCACGTCTGTTTCGACTTCTTTCTGTTATGAGTTGCTTTACCTTTTTAAAAATACTCAAATAAGGAGCACTGATAGTCTGAGGGAGGTGAAGGGCGCATTTTCGAACGCTTAATGCATACGCAACCGATGCTTCCCGTCGTTTCGAAATAAAATGGAATATCTTTTTAAATAACAGTCGAATATTACTCAAAGAGGATTTGATAATTTACATTAAACACAAAGGCTCATCGAGGCAGGTTATTGTGCGGAGTACTCACGCTTTTTCAGCTCCTCTTAAAATCCCTCCCACAAATTTTTTCCTTCGACATCTTTTATGGAACTGTAAGTATTTCAACAGACGAAAACAGCAGAGTAATTTTCCTCGGTTTCCTATCATGCTTTATGATAGAGGTTTTTGCTCGTGCACATTGTCTATAGACCTCTTCGGCTCTGACGTAATGTTGTCCCATTTCAGACCATGTGTCATTCCCTAGAGTATCATTTTTTTGTTTAAGGTTTGCGCTCGGTTGCACATGAGAAGACACATGAATATGGATACAACTCAAACAAAGAATCTTATTCTCAAGACCACGTGTCATTCCCTGGAGTATCATTTCTTTGTTTAACAGTTGCACATGAAAAGACACATGAATATGGATACAACTCAAACAAAGAATCTTATTCTCAAGACCACGTGTCATTCCCTTGAGTATCATTTCTTTGTTTAACAGTTGCACATGAGAAGTCACATGAATATGGATACAACTCAAACAAAGAATCTTATTCTCAAGACCATGTGTCATTCCCTGGAGTATCATTTCTTTGTTTAACAGTTGCACATGAGAAGACACATGAATATGGATACAACTCAAACAAAGAATCTTATTCTCAAGACCATGTGTCATTCCCTAGAGTATCATTTCTTTGTTTAACAGTTGCACATGAGAAGACACATGAATATGGATACAACTCAAACAAAGAATCTTATTCTCAAGACCATGTGTCATTCCCTAGAGTATCATTTCTTTGTTTAACGGTTGCACATGAAAAGACACATGAATATGGATACAACTCAAACAAAGAATCTTATTCTCAAGACCACGTGTCATTCCCTAGAGTATCATTTCTTTGTTTAACGGTTGTACATGAGAAGACACATGAATGTGGATACAACTCTAACAAAGGATCTTATTCTCAAGAGAATGACACGTGGTCTGAAATGAGACAACATTACGCTCGAGCGCTCCAGAGCCGAGGAAATCTATTCCACAGTCCGGTGATTTTCATAGTACTCGAAAGACAATAGTGCCGTAAGCGTGACGTGGCGTGACCGTGATACTTTCTAGAATTTTAATTGGCTGATTTTTTTCACGCGCAATATGATTGGTCTAAAAGTGCCGTGATCTTGGCGTGACCCGTGTCCGCGCCGTGTTTATGCCGTGTTCCGGGTATTTGATTGGATGGAGAGTAAATTCTCGTGCAATGTGATTGGTCTGGCGTATCCCTTGCCGTGTCATGGCCGTGTTCGTGTCGTGAACTTGTCACAGTCATACGAAAACTGCACTACTTTGTACATCGTTAATCATTACTCATCATTTTCTTTGCAGTCATCAAGGATTGTTCCACAAGTCCGTGTCTGCATGGAGGCACATGTTGTGATCGTACGAAGGGATTCATCTGTAAATGCCGAGAAGGTTTTCTTGGAAGGCGGTGCGAAAAGAGTGAGTTCACTTAACTTTATTTCCCTTGAGAGATGAGGCTGTAAACCGTGTGGGATGGGCTCGGAAATCGTATGAGAACATGCGTAATAGGTTTTATTTCTCTTGGGTGGGTTTTAAGTTTAATGGCAAACGTTTTTTTATGTTATTTTCATGAGCATGGTAAATTGCGTTATAATCTGATTATTTAGCATGATATATTGCATTTAAAGCATGGTATATTGCATTGAATTAGAGTATATTATGTTATTGCATTTAAAACAGCAGGGTATATTGCCTTCAGGCATGGTATATTGCATTTAAAGCATTATATTTTTCATTTAAAGTTGGAAATATTGCATTTAGAAAATGGGATTTGTAGTTAAAAAGGGTATATATTGTATTTAAAGCATGGCACATCGTATTCACTGCACTTAAAATATGGTATAATGCATTTAAAGCATGGTTTATTGTAGTTAAAGTATATTATATAACTGCATCATGGTATATTGCATTAATCTTACCTCTAAGCATGGTATCTTGCATTTAAAGCATGGCTTATTGTACTTAAAGAATATTATATAATTGCATCATGGTATATTGCATAAATCTTACCTCTAGGCATGGTATTTTGCATTTAAAGCATGGCTTATTGTACTTAAAGCATGGTATATAGCATCATACAATTATGAGCTATTCGTGCTGCGCAAAATAAACTAAACTCAAATCTAGACTCCACGGTGTTCGACTTATCTATAGAGAAAAAATATCGCTCTGGGATCCTCACGAGTACCCTACATTTCATATTCTGGCTGCGCTACCAGCGTGGTTGGTCCTCGTAGTGTAGTGGTTAACACATCGGACTAGAATACCGAAGACGTGGGTTCGATTCCCGCCACACACACCGAACGCATAATTTAGGCCCCGTCCACACGTATCCGTATACGTATACCCAAATTATTTTTTGCGGATACGAAAATATTTGCGTCCACACGCAGCGTATTCGAATCGTTTTCACCGTCCACACGTGTCCGTTTTCGTAAAATTTGCGGATACGGATACAAACATTTGCGGACACGTGTGGACGCAACCAGTATCCGCAAAAAAAAAAAAAAAAAAAAGAAAAATTGCGGATACAAAAATTCCGGATACGTGTGGACGGGGCCTTATTACTATTAAACTATATTCGTTCAGAGGATCTTGACCTCTACGTGCCTGAAGGCCAAGGTCAACTCACATTCCAGGAAGACGGTAGCGATGACCCAAAGAGCGCGAAGTTCAGCCGAAGGTGTCGTTATGGCGGTAAAAAGGGTATTATAGTTGGGCGCGGATACGAGCTTGGAGGACGTACTAGGAAGCAAGTATTCAGAGATCTGAGACGGGCTAGATTTCCAAGACGTTATGCCATGATTATTTCAAGAGCTGCTGGTTTGAAGGGAAAAAAGGCTATTGCCTGTTTTAAGGTATGGATAAATATTACCCGTCATCTGCTCTCCTTTAGAGGATATTCAATTGCTTGGCATCAAACAGGTGAATGAATCTCATGAATCTTATCACCAGCCTACAATGACAGGCAAACCCTGCCCGTCATGTGCTATCAACCAGAGAGTATTCTATTGCTTAGTATCAATCAGCTGAATGAATCTCATTACCAGTCTACAATGACAAACATCTTTGATTTCTTTCAGAAATACCGGTTGGGCAAGTTCAGAATAACCAAGCAACAACAGAAAAGGCTGTTCAAAATATATTACGCCGAGAAAGTGAAAAAAGGCAAGAAATATCTGTCGACTTACTGCAAGCTTAAGCTTGACAAAATGAGCCAGTTCCAGAAAGATCTTATCATGGATCTCTACATTGATGGCGCCCTTTCATATGCCAGTCCACAGAAACGAAAGAATTCCGAATACATCAAGAAGGTTCTCGATTCTAACAACCTGAAGAGTATAAAAGCCTTGCTGAACAACAAAAATTTCTGGGTTAGCAAGATGAAAACCTCTGCGCGGAGGTTCGAAAGTCGTAAAAAGTTTTGCCAAAAAGAATGCAAGAAAACTCGCAGATGTTAACTTGGAAAGTCTAAAAGATTATAAATAAGATTACATGTAAGCTAAGATAAAACTATACTAAAGCCAGAGCAAGTATTTCTCAAAGGCTAAATATCTCATGATCAAAGTGCATTTTGATTTCATTTTGGGTGGTCAAATTTGTGCAGGTGTTTAGCTTAACAAGGGTAGAACTTGATGAGTCGAGAGTGAGTCCGGCATAATATGGTTTCAACCGCAGCCATTTTTTATCGAACCCTTAAACAACTTTTAAATTAGCTAATTTACTGAGTTGCGTATCGTTTATCGGAGGAGAACCAGGAAAAACCCTTCGAATAAGTAATTTTATTTATTTATTTCAGCCAATATTTAGACCAAAGACCAGACAAACTCTACTCAAATGTGTTGCGAGACCACGAATCAAATCCAAGACATTACCGAGTTGAAAGACGTCATTAAATTCGATTTTTGGCCATAAAACTTGGCAGCTTTGCTTTGCAATGTATTCTGTTAGACATATACGGCTTAAAACAGATTATATGAATTCAAATCAATATGTTAATCTCACAAAAGTAGTGCAGATTCTTAATCTTTTTTTTTTTTTTTTGTTGAAAATCAAAGCGATCCAAAATGAAGACAATTGCTTCCCACTTGTTTGGTTTGATCTTTACAAATGTGGCCACTCGAAATGAAGTTCTGCTAAAATAGCGTAAGATTTAAAAGCATGTATGTTTGGGTGTATAAGATTTAATAAAATGAAAGCTCTTGTGGGAAATTTCGTCATTTGTTGTTTGTTTGTTTTGTTGTTTGTCTTTCTTGTTTTGAGAAAGTCCGTGCACAGAGAGTGCTAATAGACCTCTTCAGCTCTGTTTTCCCATTTCAGACCACATGTCATTCCCTAGAGTATCATTTCTTTGTTTAAGGTTTGTTCTCGGTAGCACATGAGAAGACACATGAATATGAATACAGCTCAAACAAAGAATCTCATTCTTAAGACAATGACACGTGGTCTGAAATGGGAAAACATTACGCCAAGCCGACGAGGTCTATTCTTTCATAAGTTCGTTGTTAGATTTTCAGTGTCCTCACACACTTGCTTAAGGAGCAAGTGTGGCTTGGTTGGTTAGTGTTCTGCCTGCTAAGCAAGAGGTCCATAGTTTGATCCTCAGTGACCTCACACACTTGTTTTAAGGAGAAAGTGTGGCTTGGTTGATTAGTGTGCTGCTTGCTAAGCAAGAGGTTCATAGTTTGATCCTCGGTGACCTCACACACTTGTTTTAAGGAGCAAGTGTGGCTTGGTTGATTAGTGTGCTGCTTGCTAAGCAAGAGGTTCATAGTTTGATCCTCGGTGACCTCACACACTTGTTTTAAGGAGCAAGTGTGGCTTGGTTGGTTAGTGTACTGCTTGCTAAGCAAGAGGTCCATAGTTTGATCCTCAGTGACCTCACACACTTTTTTTAAGGAGCAAGTGTGGCTTGGTTTGCTAAAGCGTATCCAACACAAGCAATTATATAATAATGAACTTACCCAGACATCGTCATTTTATCGGTAAAAATATCCGATTATATATTCTCTCAAAAACAAAAGCAAAAACTATCATCTCCCTTACCTGATCATACCTATGTCCTCTGTCTCTATTGTCCGACCATCATCCATATGTGTTAACCATATTTATCCGACTCCTTCGCTCTTTTGTGAGTGACGTTTTTATTAAACCAATTTCTACTGCTAATGCGATATCAAATATTTTGGCAACCTGTGTAATACAACTAATTTCCTGATTCATCGACCAAAAGCCAAACAAGATCGGCCTCAATTCAATATAAAAGGCTCTTAAGAAAATAAACTTTCATGGCTGAAATAGCGCAGCGCGCTGATTCTAAAAATAGCTTAAAGATTCGGACAAACATTGCATTCTGTTTAACCGCTACGAGGATTATACAAACCGATTCTATTATTTTTACTCAAAGTTACAATAATAACCCGTGTAAACTAAGATCAACTGCGATCGGCTGTGAAAATTATCTGCTGAAAGTAAACTCGTAAGTTTGTTTGTCCGAATTTCACCTTTGTCTTCGTTTTTATGGCGTCACGGCTGCGCTGCGCTATTCCTAAAATAGACCACTTGCACGTGGTTTCGTGAGGAATTGTTCTGGGGGACAAAACATTGCCTTTTTTTTTGCATAAGGAAAGACGATCTATTGTTTTGTCCCCCAGAACAATTCCTCTACGAAATCAATGCAATGGGTCTATATAAATAACCTCTAATTATGGAACATCAAAATTTTATTTTAAATAATCTTTTAGTTAAATTGAAGCAAAATTGCGGTCATGACGTCATGTGCAAATGAAAAATAAGATAAAAGCAGTGAAGTTTGCATTCTCGTTCCCAAACCCTTCTCAGCTTTCTAACGAAAAATCAGTCTCTGGTAACGAACAAAACGACCGTTGATTTGATTTGATTGGTTTAAATTCTTTGCATAATCATCTGTTTCCGATTCGCTGATTTTGCAGTCAACGGTTGAAATTTGAATACTTTACCACACATATGGGGGTCTCTCTCGCTAATTTGCTATTTTTTTCAAAATGTTATTCACAGACAAATAAACTGTTCCATAAACAATGTATGTATGAATAAGATTGTTTTTCTTTTGGAGAAAAACAAAAAACGGTTTGAATTCATATCAGAAGTCAATCTCGTACCCAGAGCATGCGCTTCTTCTGGATTGGAGCGAAGAAAAAGGGCTCTGGCATTATCAATTTTTTGAGACCAGGATTTCTTGGACTTCCGGTATAAGAGTAGTCTCCCCCACAGCCGCTTTCAGTGTCGTCACGCAACTCTTTCTCGCTCAGGGGAGAAAGCGTTGCGTGACGACACTGAAAGCGGCTGTGGGGGAGACTAGTATAAGAGCGCATACGTTAAAAGGTTTGCCAAAAATTAAAAAAAATATGTTCCCGATTTCTAATTTTTATTTTGATCGGAAGTAAATACAGAACTCTGTTTGAAAGCATTATTTTCATTGTTTATATTTAACTTCCGGAAAATTGCGCATGCGCCAAAAATGGATTGTGTCAGAGCCCTCGTTCTTCGCTACAGGCCATTAGAAACGCAGGCTCTGGGTACGAGATTGACCAGAAGTCAGAATAAGTGGAGCATGCGCATATCTGACGACCTAGAATGTGGGTCTTCCGGTTTGTGTGTTACCAGAGCCTTCGATTTTTTGGTGAGAAAGTTTGTGAAGTTTTTTTATTGTATAGAATATGTAGAAAAAATAAATATAGAAATTCAAGAGTTGGGAACATAGAATAAGAAAGCTGCAACCCGGATCAAAGATTTGATCAGATGAAGTTTATTTAGGAAAACAAGAATAACGGATCACCATAGCAGCAGTTGCTATAGTTAACCTCACGCACTAGCAGGTGCAAGTTACGTCATTGCCGCCATCTTGGTTGACAAAGACACTAGAGAAAAACGTTTGCGCGTGCGTGCATTTTAGCACGTTTCCTAAGAATTTTGAAGAGTTCGAGTGAGAAAACGTTTGTTTTCTCCAAGTACGTATACTAAAAAGTTCGAGAGTATACTTTTGTCAGAGCAAGATATTGTATTAACAAACACAATATGAAAGAATTAGCCTTAAGTTTCAAGCATGGACACTAAGTTCTGGCATTTTGTGAAGTCCAATTTATCAGGCATTTTTGAAAGTCAAATTTACTTATATGTTTTGAATAATTTGCATACGAATTCGGAGCATGCGCAGACGTTTTTCACTCGTGTCGTTGACGATAACAAAGCATTCCTCATTAGCTTCTCTTGTTAGATCAACGAAGATGGCGGCCTTTTCATTGTTACTCACATCTCAAGGGATTTTGAGTCACATGGTTGCACACACTCCATACAAACATATAGATTCCAAATTATTCAAAACGTATTGACAAACAAAGCAGCATAAAAATCCATTGCTAAGACTACAAGACTGAAGTAGACTTCACCATGACCTTCAGAAAGGGAAGAGCGTTGCTAAGTAACTATCGCTAAAACTGATTCAGATTTGTTGACTAGAACTATTCTTATTTTCAATTTGTTTCGGGAATTTTTCCAATTATATACCTATTTCAAGCAAAGATTTTCGTTCCACAAAAGCGACAGGCGATAGCAATAGGAAATAGGTCATTCCAAGATCCAAGAATAGCTGGAATGACTTGCGTTTCTATTCTCGTCAAGAATACGAAGCTTATTCAATGCAATTTGTAAACAACGAAACCATTTTAAAAGCTTTGATTATTCGCGCTTAGTTGCCAATAATTCCAAATTGGAATGATCTAACGCATATGTAAGACAGCATACCATACTGATATCCGTAACAAAACTTACCAACGAAATTGTACAAATTAGTGTAAAGTTTCGTAAGCCTATGGTATACTTAGGTCTACTAAACTTATACAAATTTGTGCAATTTTTTTCTTAGACTGTTTTTCATGGATATATAGTATTCAATTTAGTTTCACTCAAACAAACTTTTTTGAAATATCATAAAATAGAAAAAAAACCTGATTTTTCCCATGTTTTTATTTATTAAGCTCTTCTTTTTGGTTAAAAACAACAACTCACTTTTCTTAGAACAAACATATCCAATATTTTATCGTCACAGTCTTACGTCTAACCTTTGACGCTCTGTGACGTTTGATTGAAAAAGGGGTTGTCATAGAAACGGTTAAAAGATCGTGGGAATGTCTTTGGGAGTATTCTGTAGTTTAGTTTTGAATACGGTTTTTTTTCCATAAATCAGAGAAAAAGCGTAATGACTTTCTAAACATATTTAATGATTTCTGTATTACAATTCGAATAGGAATAATACTTAAATTTATGTTGAATGTAAGTGTTAGTGATTGTAGACGTGTTTACGTGTTCGTGGAGCGTAGCTCTAGAGGGTGAAGGGTATTATATTCTTATATTACATGATTTCTTCCTCTCTTTCTTCCTCTCTTTCTTTCTTTCTTTCTTTCTTTCTTTCTTTCTTCCTCTCTTTCTTCCTCTCTTTCTTTCTTTCTTCCTTTCTTTCTTCCTTCCTTTCTTCCTTCCTTTCTTTCTTTCTTTCTTCCTTCCTTCCTTTCTTTCCATTTTTCTTTCTTTCTTTCTTTCCATTTTCCTTTCTTTCTTTTTTCCTCTTTTCCTCTTTTCCTCTTTTCCTCTTTTCCTCCTTTATTTCTTCCTTTCTTCCTTCCTTTCTTAGTGCTCGCAAATAAAAATAGTTTTGTTCAAAAACATTGGTTCATTTTCTTTAACGATAAAAATCACGTAAACAAGTTTATATTGGCTTGAGCATTGAGAAAAAATCTCGACTAAGTTAAAAACAATAAATAATTATATATAGGTCTAATCTTATATCCTCAGCAAGAGGCTTTATTGTGCAAGAGTCAGTTTTTTAGAGTTGACAATACAAACCCGGAAAAAGTACTATTTAGTTTTAAATAGTATTCTATAAAATCTTCAAAGGTTTAATATTATTGTACACACAAAAAAATTTTTTTTTTCAAAATATACATGTTTGTGTAATGAGTGAAAAGATGCAAGGAAAAGACATTTTTCTTTCATATTCTTATATGTATAAGCTTACTAGTTTATTCTTCGCTTGATAATGACTTGGCTTAAGTTAGACGTCGCATAGTTTTATATTTTTAGTTTTCACTATGTAAAATAGTAGTACTTAGTCAAAAAAAAAAAAAAAAAAAAGACACGAGATGGTTAATAAGTACTCTCTTTTCTTTTTCGAAGTCAAAGTTTTTAAGTTTTTAGCACAAATTTCTCTAAAATATATTTATTAACAGAATGTTTAATCATTTTTTTAAAGAAAAGGGTTGGAATTTAGATGTACGAATAAATTTTTATTCCTAAACCTTAGCTCTTATTTTTAAGAGGAAAAACTATGTTGTAATGTGATTTGAAGCGACAATTATAGCTTCAAAGAGTTTTTCCCTAACATTTCGCATAACGTTTATTTACAGAACTTCGTGAACTATCGAAAACTTTCGAAAAATAAATAACAATTCTAGAAGGAAAAAAACGTGATCAACTGAAACAACTATTCGCTACCATAGTAATCAACTAATAACCGGTTGGAATGTAGAACCCCGGGAAGTTAGTATTACCAATAGCAACAAAAACAATAATTTTGGCAAATCCCTGAAACGATTTATCAATTTAAAGATTATTAATGGCAGTATTTGCCTGGTAATTATAGTCATTAAGACTTAACGAACTTTTGTCAAAATGGACAATTGATTATAGAATATTCAACGACTTGAACAACGAAAGCCTCATTTGTGACAACGAAGTTTGCTTCCAACACGAAGTGGAAGTGAAACCAGAGAAGACCCTCTGGACTTTTAAACAGGTAAGCATAAATATTTATCTGAATATTTCTGAAACCTTTTGGTAGATATTCCTTCTGATTGTATGATAGTTTTTAAGGTTGAATTTCGTAGCGTTTTCTAGATTGGGAAGTTGAGCTTTTAGCAAAAACTTATGTGATATTTTGAAGTTGAGTTTAAAGTCGTAAAAATATATAGCTCTTATTATTTTCCCGATTTAAAATAGTGTTGCCATCTAATTTTGCACCTAATAAAAAAAGAGTATAAGATATATGTTACTAAATATTAGAAATGTTTTGAAATTTGAGATTTGAAAACATTTCGTTAGTAGTTTGAGTACTTGAAGTGTGAAGAAGAAAGTTGAAATTTGGAACCAAAAAAAATTTGTTTACGTTGCATAAATTTTAAATTTTTAAGTTACGGAATATTTTTAAAAGAAATATTATATATCCCATTTATTAGATTTATGATAATATTTTTGAAGTTTTATTTTGTGGCTGGGAAAAAAAAGGCGAGAATTTATTCTTAGATTTAAACTAGTTTTTACTTTGTGGCGGAAAACCACTGAGTGGATGGACTTGAACTAAACGTAACACTCTTATGAAACAAGGATGTTTCTTAGGGCCTTGGATAAACTTGTACCTAACTCGAGAACAGATTAAAAGCTTTTTACACGAATCTCCAGTTATCGCTATGTTTTTCCTCGAAATTTTTAGTCATTGCTTAAGTTTTTGTTATCTATATCAAAGCTGAAAGAGTATAAATGTACAAAAGTTCATTATTAAGGAGTGAGCTACATGAAAGGGATGTTCTTGACTGTAAACTGTGTAGTAATTGTTAAGGGGAGTCTTAAACTATAAAATCTCGAATGTTAATGTCAGACCAAGGAAAACAAATCAAATAATTATAATCTACACTGTAATTAAACTATAAAACCCACATTTTGCGACAAACGCACTAAAAATTCTCATTTATTTCTAGATATATGTTGCCAAAATATACGTCCATGCAGTAAGCTTTTATATTCAAATTATGCTCAGAAAATTCCTCTCTCCTTGGAAACTTGATTATTATGCTAATCATTTTAAAATGCTAAAACAATTAAATTATATATGAAAGAAAAGAGGAAGCAATCGGTCACGCCTCGTGTCCCTAAGCTTGCTTCTCTCGTGCAATTTAGCTCCCAGCGTGTTTATATCACACAGAGTACAAAGGCTTTTTTTTTTTTTTTTTTTTATTTTTTGATAGGACGTTTGCCTGATGGCGTCATTGACCTCTACTACCAGACTCCCTTGCACACTTTCTTTTGTTCTGTGAATTAGCACCAATTGTCTTACTATTCTCATGAGGAAATACAAATTTAAATAAGAAAGAAAATTCGCGGAGCATCTTGGTAGTGGGAGTCAAATGACGCCATCATGCAAACGTCCTATTAATTTAGAATATTTATTTGTTGGTTTGGGATAAAACACGTGACTGATAATTCCCACCATATTTGGACATCTTGGAATAGATCATCCATTATCTATTATTGATTATTTTAACCTATTCATATTGATTATTAATTATTGTTTGTTTACAGAACCATGATTTTCTTAGGCATCTTGCTTATCGCACTAGCGGGAAGCCAACTAGCAGGTAATATTGATTGACACATGAGCAGACAAGGATCCAGGAGTATCCCAAGTGCCTTTGCGAGCTTATATTGTTATCTTTGGCTTTCACCGGTTTATAGAAACGAGTGAAAACGTCTGCGCATGCTCTGAATCATTATGCAAATTAATGGAATCTCATGTAAATTGCACTTTCAAACATGCCTGATAAATTGGCCGTAACTAGGGGGAGCACAGGGTGCACGTACACCCCCCCCCCCCCCCCCAAAAAAAAGCTTAAGGTCCGCTCATCCACTTCCTTTTTTTTTTTTTTTTTTTTGGTTCTGCTTTCTTAAAAGATCAATGGTCCGATTTTATTCGATGTGCACCCTCCCTGTAAAAGTTCTGGTTACGGCCCTGCTTAGTGTCTATGCTTGAAACTTAAGGCTAATTCTTTCATATTGTGTTTGTTAATACAGTATCTTGGTCTGACAAAAGTATACTCGCAAACTTTTTTGGATACTTGGAGAAAACAAACATTTATTTTCGCACTCAAACTCCTCAAAAATCTTTAAAAACGTGCAGAAAAGCACGCATGAGCAAACGTTTTTCTCTAGTGTCCGGTTTATATGCATCTTTTTCTCATGATATACACTTCTGCTACCACTAATATTACTAATACTAAGGTGTTGCTTTAGCATTTGATGAAAACATATTCGACTCGAATTGGGCAAATAAAAGTAGTCAGTTGTAGGATCTGTACTACTCTCGAAAGTAATCTAAAGTACTCTGAGTATTTTGACGAGTGTCTGTAAACGCCATGAAGAATTTATAAAATAGATATCGCTAAACGATGACATGCACTCTACTTAAATACAATACATAAATACATTCAGTTGTTTAGATGATAAATAGTTTATTCCTCGCAATGCATGATGGTATAACCCTAGGTCCTCTGTTTTTTTGTTTTTTGTTTTGTTTATTTTGGGTGGGGGGGGGGGGGGGGTTAAAGCTTGAAATTGAGTTTTAAAACCTATTTAGCAACTACTTAACATGTAAAGAAACATTTTTTGTAACAGATGGCCAATTACTATATTGTGCATTCAACCCGTGTATTAATGGAGGAACGTGT
The DNA here is from genome assembly GCF_029948245.1 of Actinia tenebrosa. Taxonomy (NCBI): domain Eukaryota; kingdom Metazoa; phylum Cnidaria; class Anthozoa; order Actiniaria; family Actiniidae; genus Actinia; species Actinia tenebrosa. The sequence continues at coordinate 13,651,609 of NW_028292570.1, read as the reverse complement.
AAGGAAGTAGTTAATGGATTCGAATGTCAATGCGCGCCGGGATGGACTGGAAATAACTGTGAATCAAGTAAGTAGGGAAAAGCTTTGATTTACACCATATAAGGCATGAAAAATGAAAGATTTTTAAACCTAAGATTTAAGAATAGACCTATCCCGAATTCGCTTGACTGACCACGAAACAATGGTTTGAAGTTGAGACTGGACTCGATTCTTTTTTTCATCAAGTTCAACCTCGACTTGAAACCATTGTTTCGTGGTCAGTCAAGCGAATTCTGGATAGGTTTATTGTTTTGTAACTAGGTGCCTTTTCAAATAGATGCATGCAATTATAATTTTAGAATACAGTTATTAGAAATAAAAATAATAATTGTAGTAGTAAGATAAAAATTAATAGTATTTTATTTAAACTCTAAATATTTATATATTTATATTCCTATTCCTATTCCTATTCCTATTCCTATTCCTATTCCTATTCCTATTCCTATTCCTATTCCTATTCCTATTCCTATTCCTATTCCTATTCCTATTCCTATTCCTATTCCTATTCCTATTCCTATTCCTATTCCTATTCCTATTCCTATTCCTATTCCTATTTATATTTATGTTTTTAGGATGAAAAAAGGACTTATTATTATCATTATTATTATTATTATTATTATTATTATTATTATTATTATTATTATAACGAGTTTTGCTATCGTGGTGTGACATTTCAGGTATTGATGACTGTAGACCGAATTCATGTATCAACGGTGCAACATGTATCGATAGACACCTAGGCTTCAGATGTAACTGTATTCTGGGATGGACAGGGAAACACTGTGAAATAAGTAAGTACCCCTTTACTGTGTGTCTGTCTGTCTGTCTGTGTCTGTCTGTGTCTGTCTGTGTCTGTCTGTGTCTGTCTGTGTCTGTCTGTGTCTGTCTGTGTCTGTCTGTTGTCTGTCTGTCTGTGTCTGTCTGTCTGTCTTCCGGTTTTCTTTCTGTCTGTCTGTCTGTCTGTCTGTGTAAGGGTACTTATATCATATCTAATTTCTCTCACTAGACATCAACGACTGTATTCCCGACCCTTGTCTCAATGGCGGCACCTGCTGCTGTGATCGACTCAATTCATTCACATGCAACTGCTTACCAGGCTTTACCGGCAAGATTTGTGAAATTAGTAAGTAACTTCGTTCATTTATTGTCTACCTCCATCTTGCAGGACAAATCTAGACCCGATGGTATCTAATTAACAAATAGACACCAGATTTTTATGTTTCTGTCCTCTTATTGACGATAAATTGCGTAGTGTGGATCCACGAGGCGTAGCCCAATTTCTCGTCAATAAGAGGACAGACACATAAAGAACTGGTGTCTATTAGCTTTTTGTACAATAACAAAAACGATAAAAACGTGTTCTTGACGAAAATAGTTATAAAAAACATCGGGATTCGAGCTATTCTTTGATCTTGAAATAACCTATCATATTTTTTCGTATCGCTAATCGCCTTTCTCCTTCAAGTAAAGTTACTTACCAAGAGCTTAAAAACGGCTGAGACAGCTTAGGTTCATGAGAAAAATTAAAAATACCACGCAATGCGTCTTTACATTAAAGAAGGTCTGAGATCGAAACCTCTGCACAATATCTCTTATAAAAAGCCCCGATATCTCCCCGATATTTCCCCGATATTTCCCCGATATTTCCCCGATATCTCCCCGATATTTCCCCGATATTTCCCCGATATTTCCCCGATATCTCCCCGATATCTCCCCGATATTTCCACGATATTTCCCCGATATTTCCCGATATTTCCCCGATATTTCCCCGATATCTCCCCGATATTTCACCGATATTTCACCGATATTTCCCCGATACTTCTTCGCCTTCGGCAAATAGTTTAGTGTTAAATGAATATTGTTTGTTTAAATTAAACAGACATCAACGAATGCGCGTCAAACCCGTGTCAAAATGGAGGCACGTGTAACGATAAAGTCAATGGATACACATGTTCTTGTCCAGAACACTTTACTGGATCACACTGTGAAATAGGTAATCAAGACATTGCACCATGAATATATGAGCCCATTACTAGGAGCATCCATCTCCCATTCTGGGTCTGTGAGCCAACATATTCCCAGATCACGAGCCCATTTATACTAGGAGCATCCATCTCTCATACTGGGTCTGTGAGCCAGAATATTCCCAGATCAGGAGCCCATTACTAGGAGCATCCATCTTCCATACTGGGTCTGTGAGCCAACATATTCCCAGATCAGGAGCCCATTACTAGGAGCATCCATCTCCCATACTGCTGGGTCTGTGAGCCAACATATTCCCAGATCACGAGCCCATTACTAGAGGCATCCATCTCCCATACTGGGTCTGTGAGCCAACATATTCCCAGATCACGAGCCCATTACTAGAGGCATCCATCTCCCATACTGGGTCTGTGAGCCAACATATTCCCAGATCACGAGCCCATTACTAGGAGCATCCATTTCCCATACTGGGTCTGTGAGCCAACATATTCCCAGATCACGAGCCCATTACTAGGAGCATCCATTTCCCATACTGGGTCTGTGAGCCAACATATTCCCAGATCACGAGCCCATTACTAGGAGCATCCATCTCCCATACTGGGTCTGTGAGCCAACATATTCCCAGATCACGAGCCCATTTATACTAGGAGCATCCATCTCTCATACTGGGTTTGTGAGCCAGAATATTCCCAGATCAGGAGCCCATTACTAGGAGCATCCATCTTCCATACTGGGTCTGTGAGCCAACATATTCCCAGATCACGAGCCCATTTATACTAGGAGCATCGATCTCCCATACTGGGTCTGTGAGCCAACATATTCTCAGATCAGGAGCCCATTACTAGGAGCACCCATCTCCCATTCTGGGTCTGTGATCCAGAATATTCCCAGATAAGGAGCCCATTACTAGAAGTATCCATCTCCCATACTGGGTCTGTGAGCCAGCAGCAATCATCCCATTACTAGGGGTATTTTAAAACAAAAGTTCAGTTTGTATATTTTCAATTCGTAAGCGTTTTTAATGATACGTTTTTTAATTCAAGACTTGAGGATATGTTCTGCCAGTAGTTGCAAGAATGGAGCTACATGCGTGCAAGGCAGCGGTTTCTTCACATGCTCATGCGTACCAGGATGGACTTCTCGCTATTGTGAAATAAGTACGTTACTCAAATATTCTTTTACATCAGTAATAGCATGGAATACTTCGTGATAACTGGCAAGGAATTGAATGAATTAATAAATGAACAGATGTATGAATAAATGATTAAATGGAAGGATGGATGGACGGACGGACGGACGGACGGATGGGTGGGTGGGTGGGTGGGTGGATGGGTGGACGGACGGATGGATGGATGGATGGATGGATGGATGGAAGGATGGATAATTTGACAAGTGAATGAATTAAAAATCGAAGAAATAAACTTATCAAAATGAAATATAATAGTTACAGCAATACTCAATTTATTGTCTTCTTGTCTATAAATAGATTTCGATGAATGTGGTTCCAATCCGTGTCAAAACGGTGCCACGTGCACAGACCAAATCAACGGTTACCTCTGCTCATGTCCCACTGGTTTCCAGGGCTCAGAATGCCAAATAAGTAAGTTCAAAAGGATTCCATCGACTTCCTTCAAAAGTGTGGCCGAATATCATACTATTTTTAAAAAAGATTATAGAGTGAAATTACTAAAACCCCAGCGCGAAATAGAAAATAGACTGATAAACATTTAATAATATGCCCTAACTCCATTGTTTTCTTTTGTGTGTATTCTACTTTTCACGTTAAATAATATCTTTTATTCTCGGGTTAAATGCCTTCACTCTTCAAATCTAATTTCTATTACATTTGCAAGTGCTCCCATTTCGAGTTCGCTATTGCGCAGAAATGTTTTTGGTAGTAGAAACCAAATATACTAATAATGATTTTTAAGATTTTAGATATTTTAAATAATTTAAATATTTTATTATTTTTGAGTTTTTTATTATTTTTAGGATTGTTATGAATTTAGAAATTTTTATGATTATGATTTTTAAATCTTATCTTTTTTAGACATTGACGATTGTGCTGCTTCACCGTGTATGCATGGCGGAGTGTGTACTGATTTGGTCAATAATTTCAATTGCAAATGTCCAAATGGATGGATGGGAAAAAAGTGTGAAATTAGTAAGTGAAATGAGAAACACCTTTTGGTTTATACTAGAAACAGTTTTTTCCCAGAACAGGAGCCCATTACTAGGAGCATCCATCTCCCATACTGGATCTGTACATGTTAGCCAACATATTCCCAGATCAGGAGCCCATTACTAGGAGCATCCATCCCCCATACTGTGTCTGTGAGCCAGTATATTCCCAGATCAGGAACCCATTACTAGTAGAATCCATCTCCCATACTGGGTCTGTGAGCCAACATATTCCCAGATCACGAGCCCATTACTAGGAGCATCCATCTCCCATACTGCTGGGTCTGTGAGCCAACATATTCCCAGATCAGGAGCCCATTACTAGGAGCATCCATCTCCCATACTGGGTCTGTAAGCCAACATATTCTCAGATCACGAGCCCACTAGGAGCGTCCATCTCTCATACTGGGTCTGTGAGCCAACATATTCTCAGATCAGGAGCCCATTACTAGGAGCATCCATCCCCCATACTGTGTCTGTGAGCCAGTATATTCCCAGATCAGGAACCCATTACTAGTAGAATCCATCTCCCATACTGGGTCTGTGAGCCAACATATTCCCAGATCACGAGCCCATTACTAGGAGCATCCATCTCCCATACTGCTGGGTCTGTGAGCCAACATATTCCCAGATCACGAGCCCATTACTAGGAGCATCCATCTCCCATACTGGGTCTGTAAGCCAACATATTCTCAGATCACGAGCCCACTAGGAGCGTCCATCTCTCATACTGGGTCTGTGAGCCAACATATTCTCAGATCAGGAGCCCATTACTAGAAGCATCCATCTCCCATACTGGGTCTGTGAGCCAGTATATTCCCAGATTAGGAGCCTATTACCCCATTACCCCAAGAGGCACACATTAGCATCGTCTTTTGTTTTTCAGATGTGAATGAATGCATAGGGAACCCATGTTATAATTTTGGGATTTGCTGTGATGGAGATGGAGACTACAAGTGCTACTGTTTTGGAGGATGGTCCGGACCCAGATGCGAAACTAGTACGTATGACTATTTAACATAATTTGTAACTTGAATATAGAGTTTCTAACGCAGTGATTGGTCGAACGACCAGTGATTCTGAGACGATCATCACTGCTCGAGCGGTGATAATGAGGTTTCCCAAGTTGTTTGGCGGTTTTGTCTTTGGACAAAATCTATTACTTATTTTAGCCTCGCCCCGGGCTACTGTCTTTGCTGTTTAGCATGACGTCACCAGCAAGTGACCTGCCAACGATGCTATACGTATTTCTATTCTATCATTAATTTTTTGGGTTTATTTTTAGACTTTGATGACTGTGCCTCTTCTCCTTGTGGTAACGGTGGCACTTGCCGTGATCTTCTGGGCGGATTCGAGTGCTCATGCGCACCAGGATATAATGGATCCAAATGCGAAAATAGTAAGATCTGTTTTTTGACATCGCATTTTAATATAATAATAATAATAAATATAATAATAATAGTTATTATTGTTATTATTATTATTATTATTATTATTGTTATTATTATTATTATTATTATTATTATTATTATTATTATTATTATTATTACATGATGACAATGATAATGACATGATAATGACATCGCATCTTGTTGTGTTGGGTTTTAGTAATATGAATCTATGTGTATAATTAAATGTCTGTCGTACTATGTATAACTCAGTCAATAAGCATTTTATCATATGACCCTCACGAAAATAAAAATAATTAAGAAAAAGAAAGCGCGCGGATTCGAGCAGGGCCGGACGGGTTTTTCCGGCCCGCTTACGTCAACCCGTCCGGCCCCCATCACGTGACTTTTTCCAATGGTTTTATTAGAGCGCGCGAGCAGGGCCGTACGGGTCATATGATAACAAAGCTTTCATGATATGATCTGGGAAATCAAGCGTAGTGTATTAATAGTGCACTCGCTTAGTTATAGCTATTACCCAATAAAAGTCGTTAAGAAAATCTGTAGGATCTCTGGTTCGATTCGACTTGACATCGATTCGACTTGACATCCTAAATATTTTTGAAATAACTAAATTTCAGCTCTGTGAACTAGCTTACAAACATTCAAACTCCAATCTACCAGATATTTTTGGTAACCTTTTTCAAGGTACAGATTTGATTCACAATTACAATACGCGGTCTAAATCAAACAAGAATCTATATGTCCCTCCAGTAAACCTGAATTATGGGAAGTTTGGTGTTAAGCAGTTATGCAGCAGTCACAAGCTGGAATGATATACCACTTTATAAAGTCTTTAAAAATAAGCTTAAAAAACATCTGTTGCTTTAGAATTTTGATTCTATTTAGGTTTTGCTTTAATGTAGCTTTATTTCGTACTTTAATTTAGTTCAAACTTCACTTTATTATATATAACTTTTTATGTGTATTGAATCTATTTTAGTTTGCTACTTTCCCCCTTGTAAGTTCTTATTTGAAAGTATTATATAGTTTCAAGGTGCAGAAATATTCTCTTAACCCTTTTGGGTTGTTTTCTTCTGCTCCTCCCAGTTAAATTTCTTAACAGTGATGTAAAGTATAAAATTCTCATTCTGGAAAATAAAAAACCTTGAAACCTTGAATTCCTGGACTCGCTCGGCATCACATGTGAGTAGAGATTGCCGGGTCTCTCCCTTGATTCGAGGGTCTTCTCTGGATTTTCCTGTTTTGCTTCTTCCACATAACCCAACATGTTAAATTCAATTAGACCGTCATCTCAAGGTTGTGTGCGCATCCAACTTGACGGGCAACAAAACTGAAAAACACAAATTCAGTAAAATTGGGAAGAAAGTTTTATATTTCAAGAGAAGAATAATTGATTTTGTGAATTTTTATCGCAACAAATTCATAGCAGTGCTTGATAATACTCGTGCTCTGGTATCGTGGCCCTTCAAGTTCCTTAAATTTGGATGCGCACGCAACCTTGAGATGAGTTTTTTTTTTTCAGGGTTCAATCTGTGAGTTAGCCGTGCCCTGACTTAGATCAGCCAAGAGGTTGTTTCAGGGTTCGATATAACCTTACCAGCTACAATATGATTAGTCTATAAAAAATTAGCCAATAAAAAAAATTCCAGTTCAATCGTCTTCAACGTTAACGTTTGTTTGTTTGTTTGTTTGTCTGTAGTGATCAACTATTGTGCCGCTGACACCTGTATGAATGGAGGAACGTGCTCACCTGCACCCAACAGCTTCGTTTGCGGCTGTCCACCTGGTTTCCAAGGAAACCGATGTCAAACAAGTACGTGCACAAAATATTTTTTATGACATTAAGATTTCATGGAGTTTTTTTCTTTTTCATCTGTGATATCTGGAGCAGGAATTTATCGTTTTCGCTAATCAAATCATCTAGCAAGATTTTCAAACTTGTTTTTTTAAAGTCAATGAACTGATTTGCTATTGAATGTTTTTCAACCATCCCAAGAGAATCAAATAATAAAAGACACGACGGCCATGTTGGAGGATATAACAAAAGAATTCATTGACAATTCTTTTGTGAAGTTCCTCCAACACGGCCGCCGTGAAAACCATCAATTTAGTTGACTTTAACAAAACACTCGTGAAAATCATGCTAGATAGCATCGAAACCTTGTCATTCTCAATTTATTATTAAGTTATTCACCATTTTCCATACATCGGTTCACTGGTCAAACACAAAGCGCTCAAGCAAGTCGCCAAGGTACTTTCAAAGGATTATTCAAATTTGAACCTTGCAACCTCGACTGAATGATCAGTGTTTGACCAGTGAACCGATGTATGGAAAATGGCGAATAATACACCGAACCGAAATATGGCGACCAATTTGAATAACTATTGTTCTACACTGACTAGCGACTTACTAGCCTCTCATACATGTTAAAACGCTTTTATTTTGTCACGTTAACACGAGGCTAGTCAGCCGCTAGTCGGTGCAGAATAATAGTTATAATTCCAAATGGTCGCCATATTTTGATTCGGTCTATTCTTCCGACTAGATACCATTCTTACTTCTGTAAATATACTCTATAAATTTTTTTCTGTGGGTTTACATTCTCCGCACTCATTAACAGTTCCCTTCATACTAATTATACTTAAATCTAGACATCAACGAGTGCTTGCCCAACCCCTGTCTGTATGGATCAGAGTGCACAGACCTTGTCAATGGATTTAGCTGTAACTGTGTACCAGGATACACGGGAAAGAAATGCGAGTTCGGTAAGAGGAGCCATTCATAAATATAAAACTTTCCTCCAAATAAACTTGTCGTTCGTGTGGCCGCCAACTCAATATCGATATTTGATAAGCTTACCTTCTTTGGAAGTGAAGATAGATTTGTTTTTGACGATTTTCTGTCATTTAAAGCTTTAAAATGAAGAAAATATGATTAAAAACTTGCAGATATTATAGCGAAGAAACATTTGAAATTGTGCACCATCTTGAATTTAAGTTAGCAGCCTGGCCTTTGATAAAGGAAGCCCAAAACGTCTAAAACCACAGGGATCCCACACCAACGACAATATATGTTTGATTCTCTTCAATCGCATACAATGTTAAAAAGACGTACCTCGTTTGATACCCAAATACAAGGGCGGATCCAGGGTTTTTTGAAGGGAGGGTCTCAGGGGTAAATTTTGTGGGCAAGGGAATCCCAGGCGCATTTTTACCACAGGAAGCCCATTTGACCTCAGGAATGACAGGGGGGTCGCGACCCCCTCGACCCTCCCCCTGGATCCGCCCTTGCAAATATATAATGAAACCGTAAGCAAGAGAAAGAGAAGGAATCTTGAAGAGGTCTAAAGTAAACGTTTCGTAAGTTAATACATTTTGTGTTACACCAAACCTTTTGATTTTCTACTCCTTATCATTTTTATCATTATTAGACATCGATGAATGTCTGGCCAAACCTTGTCTCAATGGAGCCACGTGTCTTGATCGGGTCAATGGTTATCATTGCGCATGCGATGCCGGCTGGACCGGTAACACTTGTGCTGCAAGTAAGTCACACAGAGTATGTTTGAATTCGTGCAATTGTTGGGTTTTAATCAGCTGATAAAAGTCTTTGAATCTCATTATCTACTCCAAATGGTGGTTAAACACTGACCACCATGTGCTGTCAGCCAGAAAGAAATACATACACTGAGCCCTTGCTGAACGTCGGAATACAGCTAAGTTTAGAGTAAATAATTAACAATAGGTATCCAATTCTCAGGAGATTGAAATTATTTTGTTTTGTCCTCCAAATCGAGCTGCTTTGAAGTCACATGCAAGGGCTCTATTGAAAACTTGCGATACGGGTGTTTTACGGAGACATTTTTTACAGGACAGTAAACAAACAAAACAATTTATGATCAATTTTCGTGATCAGAGTCATTTCAAATTCTGAGATATATTCAAGCTATTTTGTTGAGCTTCTGGACCATAGCAACGGTAACTAAGTGGTCTCGGAGCAATGAATTTGGTGTATTAAGTTTTCTTTATTAAATTAAACCTTTATTTTTCTCTGTCTCTCTAGATATGCAAGACTGTGCTGCCAACTCTTGTGACAACGGAGGCACTTGCAATGATCTTGTCAACTCTTTCTCCTGCACATGCGCAGTAGGGTACACTGGACTCACTTGTGCTATCAGTAAGAACATTTTGCTTTTAGCAAATAGTCCGTCTTATAAAAGGTCCCATAAGGTGTCCCAAAGGGATACCAAAAGGGGTTCCAAAAGGTCTTCCAATGGGCTCCAAAAATGGCTTCCAAAATGGCTTCCAAAAGGGCTCCCAAAAGGCCTCCCAAAAGGGCTTCCAAAAGGGCTTCCAAAAGGGCTTCCAAAAGGGCTTCCAAAAGGGCTTCCAAAAGGTCTTCCAAAAGGGCTCCCAACTAAGGGCTTCCACAAGGGGCTTCCAATAGGCTGCGAAAAGGGCTTCCAAAAGGGCTCCCAAAAGGGCTCCCAACTTAGGGCTTTCAAAAAGGGCTTCCAAAAGGGCTTCCAAAAGGGCTTCCAAAAGGGCTTCCAAAAGGGCTTCCAAAAGGGCTTCCAAAAGGGCTCCCAAAAGGGCTCCCAAAAGGGCTCCCAAAAGGGCTCCCAAAAGGTCTTTCAAAAGGTCTTTCAAAAGGGCTCCCAAAAGGGCTCCCAAAAGGGCTCCCAAAAGGTTTTGCTATCTTCCTTGCTCCCTTGCTCCTTTTCTCCATGTACTCCAATGTTTCTCTCTCCGCGTGAAAATAAAAATACGAGTTGTGAGCAAAAGAGTCGAGAATTGCAAATTGTGCACTTTTGTGTGTGTGAAAGTGAGCCAAAAAAATGGTAACCAATGCTAACATGACTGAATTTGTAAGTTTGATAAACTATAAAAATGACGACTTTGAATAATATGTACATAGAGGATATTACATGGGCGCGCGGAGATACGAATTTTATCTTCGAGTGTTCAATTGATATCGCTGCGCTCACTCGTGAGATATCTAAATTAAACACGAGAAGATAAAATTCGTATCTCCAAGCGGCCATGTAATGTTCTGTTTATCATATAGATATTAATGAAACTTAAATAAAACAAAAGCTCAAAAATTCTTAATTAAAATAGCAAGCCGATTCAACAGTGATATCTTCACGTGTGAAAGATATGGTATCTTCCACTGGTGAAAGATATCAAGTTTTCGACACTAGAGAAAATCTGGTATTTCATCGATATCTACATAATAATTAAATTTATCTACGGAATTTAGAGTATTATCTGTTTTCTTACAGACATTAATGACTGTTTAGCTGGCTCTTGTATGAACGGAGGGGCATGTCGCGATCTCGTCAACGACTTTTCTTGTATATGCCCTCCAGGATTCTCTGGAAAGAGATGTGAAACGAGTAAGTGAAGTTTATGATTATGGCTTCATCAAACAAGTATTAAGTATATTTTAGTGGCTTTTACTTTCGTGGTAGTCGGAGTCGGAGTCGGAGTCGGAGTCGGAGTCGGAGTCGGAGTCGGAGTCGGAGTCGGAGTCGGAGTCGGAGTCGGAGTCGGAGTCGGAGTCGGAGTCGGAGTCGGAGTCGGAGTCGGAGTCGGAGTCGGAGTCGGAGTCGGAGTCGGAATCGGAGTCGGACGAAAGTATTGAAAGTACCTACTCTACAATATGCATGGCTTCTCTGACTTCGGGCTCTACAATGACAAAAACAATTCAAACTGACAACTCAGTTGACCTTGATCTCAATATTATTTTTATTTCAGACATCAACGAATGTGTAGCGCTAGGCATCACGTGTCAAAATGGTGGCACGTGTGAAGACGGGATCAACTCTTTCACTTGCAAGTGCATGGAAGGGTGGGCTGGAACCTACTGTGAAAGAAGTGAGTACTTACTAAGCTGTTTATAGTGAGCACACAAAACCTGTGTTAAACGACCGACCTCTATTTAACGACCAGTTTTCAAAGTCCCATCGAGGATTTTTGCACTGATTTATACCTGTGTTAAACGACCGACCGCTATTTAGCGACCAGTTTTCAAAGTCCCATCGAGGATTTTTGCACTGATTTATACCTGTGTTAAACGACCGACCGCTATCTAGCGACCAGTTTTCAAAGTCCCATCGAGGATTTTCGCACTGATTCTGGTTAGACCTAATGCAGTTGCTTGATTCTTGTTTTGACAGACAAGGATGATTGTACACCCAACTACTGTTATAACGGAGCCACGTGTCAAGATCTGGTTGGAGGTTATAAGTGTGTGTGTGCAGCAGGGTGGACCGGTAAAAACTGCGGAACAGGTACTTTTCGGACTATCGTTATTTAATATATAATCATGTTGAAATATCTATATTTCTTCGTTAAAGCACGCAGGAATGGACTTCATCACGAAATATGTGTAGCTATTCTAGAGTGCTTACGGCGCTTCCTAAGTACTTTGTTAATGAACGGAGCACGGAAAAAGCTGTATTATTATTTTCTTAGTATAGCTACTATCTCTTTCGGTATCTAATTAAGTTATGCAAAAGAAAGGTCGCAGGATCTAACAGAGCCTCCGCGTGGCTATGCAATTTTTTACCACAATTGTAAATTTTCTCGCGCGCTGATTGGTTAAAAAACGTCGTAAATAAGAGGCCATACCAACAAATGGCGTCATGCAAGATTTCGTGCAGTCTATTTCCTAGAGTTTTGTGAGTTTTGTAGTAAAAAACAAATTTACGATGGTTTAGCGTGGTATGTCCTCTTATTTACCACGATATGACGCCAAACGTTGGTCAAAATTAGTTATGGACCCACTCGGCTTACGCCTCGTGAGTCCATAACATTTTGACCAACTTTTGACGTCATATCGTGGTAAATAAGAGGACATACCACGCTCAACCATCGTAAATTTGTTAAATCTATGATATCTTTAATTCCTTGCATTTTTTTCTTGAAAATAAATTAATATCGCTAATAAGTATTGTTGTTTGATCCAGACATCGACGAGTGTCAATCAAATCCCTGTCAAAACGGAGCGAGATGTACTAACTTGAGAAACAACTACTTTTGCGGCTGTCCACTTGGTTGGACCGGGAAAAACTGTGAAATCAGTAAGTATGTTTAGCAATTAGTCCTCAAGCCCAAATGAACTATGAGTCAATAGCCCATGAGGCCGATGCCTGAATAGGCCTTTTACAACAACAGGTCACGTGACCTAACCCCCCCTCCCTACGTAAAAATAGACGTTGTGTAAAAATGAACACCAGAAATGGAAAGAGCACCTCAATATTAGTAAGAAGGAAAAGTTTTAGCTCATAATGTTGGCTATAGTAGAAATAGCATTAAATATAAAATTGAATATTTTATGAGGATTTGTATGGGGAAATGTGCTGTGGTATAGCTTGCCATGCAGCACATTTTCCCATACAAATCCTCATAAAATATTCAATTTTATATTTAATGCTATTTCTCCTGTGTCTCATGTCATAAGCTAAAACTTTGCCTTCTTATTAATTTCGAGGTGCTCTTTCCATTTATGTTGGTCATTTTGACACAACGTCCCTTTTTACGAGGGGTAGGGTCACGTGACCTGTTGTTGCAAAAGGACTATTGACTATTGACTCAAAGGCCATGAGAGCGAGAGGACTAATTGTGTTAGTCAAATTCAACTAGTCGGTCAAATACATAGATTCTAAAAAAGTACAATAAAGGAAAAAAGCTTCAATATTTTGAAAGCTACATTAATAAATAAAGTGGCGGATCCAGGACTTTAAGAGGGGGGGGGGGGGGGGGGGGAGTTCATTTTTGCAAATCTCTGCACAACAATAACGTTCTCTTGCATCATCATTTTTCCCATGAGGCACATCACTGGCCTAGGGGCGCTCCTGATAAGGATAACCTATCCACCAGTCCCATTTCATATTAAATCTCATGAGTTAGTACCATACTTTTATTTATTTATTTAAAAATAAAATAATAATTCATTCATTTGCACCCAATGAACCCCCCCCCCCCCCCTTCACCCTAAATCCGCCACAGAAATATTAGTATAATCTTAGACTAGGGTATATAGTTTCACGCGCTGTGATTGGTCGAGCGAACACTGATTCTGAGACGATGGCCACTGCTCGACCGTTGATTATGAGGCTTTTTCCACAATTTACCAGTTTGGAAGTAATACTAAAACGTTTTTTTTTTAATCCTGAATTTCGTCTTTTCTCTCATGTTAGAGTTTAAATTTATAATAAAAAAATTATTCACCGATAATCGCTTCGACTAACTGAATAATTGTTAAATATTCTCCCCCAACTTCTCTTTTTTTATCTCTTTTTTAGATATCAATGATTGCCTGCCCGATCCGTGCCAGAATGGAGGCACGTGTTGCTGTGATCGTGTCAACGACTTCACTTGCAACTGTCCACCAGGTTTTACGGGAAAACTCTGCGAAATAAGTAAGTAGTCTTCTGTTTTAGTCATATTTTCATAGTCTATCCTTATATATAGGTTTTTAAATTACTTTTTCTTTATATTGTCCATCCTTTGTCAAATTCGGCAATACCCAATCTCGTTTCCAGAATCGTTATCTCTTACAGCGCATGCTCAACGCGCATGTTTAGTACTCACCTTTTTCCATACATCGGTTCACTGGTCAAACACAAAGCATTCATCGAGGTTTCAAGGTTCAAGTTTGAATAATCCTTTGAAAGTACCTTGGCGACTCACTTGAGCGCTTTGTGTTTGACCAGTGAACCAATGTATGGAAAATGGAGAATAAGGGCTCGCTAAGCTTAATATGAGGGCTCTAGGATCGAGAGATCGGTGCATTTTTAAATACTGAATGTTAACTAGAAGGTAATTCACTCGTTTCATACATAGAGAAAACTCGCTCGAGGACTCGCTCGTTCGCGATATGATACGGAAAAACTCGTGAATAAAAACGATATCGAGTTCTTAACATGTAATAATTTGTTTATTACACATTTAGGCTCGATATATAACACACGCAAAATGTTTTATTGTCTTAAATATCATTAACCGACTTACACCATTTCAAAATGTTAAAGAATTATACGTTTCCAATTCAATATCATTCAAGATATTAAAGCTTAATTAAAAATGTAAGAAGCACAAAATTCATCTTGAATTTGATAGAAATAAACACTAAATAGAGATTTATCTCGTCACTCTTGACTACTATCGTAGTCAAGTTACAGTTACAGTTTACCTTGAAGTGATATCGTATCACTTCACTGATATGGTTTTTATTCACAGCTTTATTTCACGGATATCGAGCTTAAATGTGTAATAAAACGTGTCATTCCCTAATTTAGACTAGATTTAAGCTTAATTCTCTTCTTTCAAGATATTTAGCGTAATATTTAGTTGTTCTTGCCTTCACCAGCTCATAAACCAAATTTCATTGTGATTTAAGATGTGTTGTTGTCATTGCATCCCCCTCCAGCGACCATGATCCCTAGCGTTAAAACAATAGCTTGTTTTGATGTGACATCATTATGAAATAGAGCATTCTATAAACTCCAATTTTTTTTGTAAATCTTCCTAGATATCAATGATTGTGATCCCAATCAATGTCGAAATGGAGCAACATGCGTTGATGGTGTTAACCAATTCTCCTGTACATGTGCTTCTGGCTACACGGGCGATAAATGTGAAACAAGTGAGTACTCTCATTCGCCTCAATATATCAATTCTAATTGGTTGCTGCAATTGCAAACTGGAGCAAAGTGAGAAATGAGTGAGAAAAGTTTGCGCATGCTATAGAACGTTTTCACGTGACGTCACATCGGCCATTATGGGGTACCAAAACAATACATTTTCTATCCTCCGGGAATTGAACTCAATTTTTATGCAAATACTGTACAGAAAGTTTCTATTGTTTATGGCTGCCTTCTCACGTGAGTGAAAACGCTCTATACCTTACTATCAATCACGTGACTTTTTTGGAGTTGACTGGGGAGCAAACAAGCGGTTGAATGAGGGGCAACTAGCGGATGCTAAGTCAAAACATATCAAAATAAGTCCTCAAACTATTGTATTTGACTATTTCTACGACATGAAACCAGGAAAAAAAGAGATCAAAACAATGTCCAAGATTCTACAAGTCATCAAAAAAGAGCTATTACTAGAAGTGACGTCTATTGATAGCAACCTATAATATAATTGAGAATATTGAATAAAACTTAGTAAATTTGACTTTCAAACATGCGTGAGAAATAAACTTCACAAAATAGGACGTTCCCACGATGGCGTCATTGACCTCTACTACCAGACTCCCTTGCACACTTTCTTTTGTTCAGTTAATTTCTCATGAGGGAATATAAACTTGAATCAGAAAGAAAATTCGCGAAGCATTATGGTAGTGGGAGTCAAATGACGCCATCATGCAAACGTCCTATTCCAAAACTGAGATTCAAAATTCGAAATTGAAGCCTTATTCTTTTATATCTTATATCATATTATTTTACTTGTTATTTCCAGTTGATTTATCATTTGACACCTTTTTTTCGGATAATATTAATTATGTGCGATGGAATATAGCCAGACGACTTCTCAACCGGCAGCTGTTCTGAACAAAAATATTAGCCCATCGAAACCGAGAAAATTTGCAAAACCTAAGGTGTCGCTTTTCCTCTTCAAATTTAGGATTTACAGGCCACCAAATGAAAGAAAAAAACCATTGCTTTTAAGCGTGACTCGATAACATTGACAAGTACATTTTTTGCTGATCAATAACAGAAAATATACTTTCATTTATGTCAATCGTTGAATCAATTAGGTGGATATACTTTCATTAACGCCATATGATAATAATAATAATAATAATAATAATAATAACAACAACAACAACAATAATAATAATAATAATAATAACAACAATAATAATAATAACAACAACAATAATAATAATAATAATAATAATAATAATAATAATAATAATATTTCGTGTTTTTGATATTTTATTGCAATGGCAATCTTTCGCTGGTAATTTATGCAAGCTCTATGACACCTCAGTCACGTGACTTACTGATTTATTATTTGTGATCAAAATTACTGGTTATTAAAAGTATTTATTATTTTTTATAGATATCAATGACTGCAAACCGGACAGCTGTGCTAATGGCGGTAGATGTCAAGATCTTCTTAATGGATTCTCTTGCACATGCGCACCAGGGTTCACGGGACCGCGATGCGGAACAAGTAAGTGTTGGGTAGCCTGTGTATCTTTGATGTATGTAGTTGATGCCACGAAATTTCCATACTTCAAATCGGAAAGTTCTTGTAATATCTTGAAGTATGTTTATTTTGTCTTTCTTGTTTTCTTTTTCTTTTCCCCCCATTTGTTCCTCGTTGCATTCACTTTCATGTCTTTCGTAGAAACCCCCCCTGCGTAATTGATGCAATTGTGAACCCCTTTGCTCTTTCTACGTCTTCAATAGATAACAAAGCCTTGGTCCTGGTAATATACAATGCTATTCTCGACCCCATCTGATATATATTTTACTTTTACTCCGACGAAGGACTAGCATCGGCCGAAACGTCAATAAGTTTTTCATCTTTTCACGGTGTATAATTTACCTTTTTATCATTGCTATTTATTTTTTACGTAAAAATGCCTTCTTTTTTTCCTCAGACATAGATGAATGTAGTTCAAATCCCTGCCAGAACGGAGCCGCGTGTACGGACCGGGTTAACGGGTATCAATGCTCATGTCTCGCTGGATACTCCGGAGACAACTGTGAGATAGGTAGGATGTTAGAGATGACGTCAAATCAATAGACCTCCTCGGCTCTGACGTAATGTTGTCCCATTTCAGACCATGTGTCATTCCCTTGAGAATAAGATTCTTTGTTTGAGTTGTATCCATATTCATGTGTCTTCTCATGTGCAACTGTTAGACAAGGAAATGATACTCTAGGGAATGACACAACATTACTCTGAAATGGGACAACATTACGTCAGGGCCGAGGAGGTCTATTCTCTTATATATTTCACTATGACGTCACAGCCTGGACACTAGCAAATCGAGCAATCTGATTGGATAAATCGCATCGCGGACTGGTCTAGATTCTCCGGTATTAACCGGTCCGATCGCATATTAATCTTACGGCGAAAACATTTTCTCCTTTTTAATGAAAAGTGGTCATATAATAAAACTCTTATCAACCGAGCTTGGTCGGTCTGTAAGGGATAATCTTGACCTCGGTCTGTACATTCCGACCTCGGTCAAGATTATCCTGTACAGACCTCCCGCTCGGTTAATAAGATCTAAATATTATCTCTATCAATTCCAAATGGCGTCATGTCAAAAATGAAAAGAATAACCATGGGATTTCTTTTATTTGTGTTAAGTGCTTGTTATTTCTTTTCTTTTTTGTGAAGACATCGATGAGTGTGCACCAAATCCATGTAAAAATAGCGGGACGTGCAAAGACCTGGTGAACGGCTTCTCCTGCACGTGTGTTACTGGATGGATTGGGAACGACTGCTCAATTGGTAAGATGCCTTGAATCATCATCATTATCGCACTCATCATCATCATTATCAATAGTCTCATCACCATCATCGTCTTTTATCTTTTATCATTATAATCATTATAGCCATCATCATATTCACACGCATCATCATTATCACCATCATCATTATCATCATCGCCATCATCATATTCGTCCTTATCTTCATCACCATCATCACCATCACTATCATTATCATCACCATCATTACCACCATCCTCATCATCATCCCCACCATCATCATCATCATCCTTTTCATCACCATCATTAATCATCATCATCAACCCCTACTTACACCCTCTACGACATCCTACCCCAACAGAAAAATATTTTGATCAAATCATCAAATCGATACAGTAACTTACCAAACACATGTCTTGTTATCAGACTATAACGACTGTCTGTCTAACCCCTGTACTCACGGAGGAACTTGTACTGATAAATTCAACGACTACTCTTGTCAGTGTCGCTTGGGCTACACCGGGAAAGACTGTAGTGCAAGTAAGTAAACATTTGTCATATTCTCTCTCTCGATATTTTTATTTTGTTAAATAAGAATTTTTTGCAAATTTTTTGGGGGAAAATGCGAAATATTCTCAAGTTAATCCGTTTTGGGCTTCCTTTAGCATGTGAGTAACGCCTAGAATATTTTCTTAATTCGCGAACTTCAAGAAGTGGCTCATTTTTTCTCCATTGTGACTTAAAAGACAAAACGACACGCTTTTGTTTAAACTGGTTGTGGTTTTTGAATGAATATGTTGGTGTCAAAAAGACTAAGAATTAAGGTAAAGTTAACCTAAGGCTTTATTTTAGTGAAACGAGTGAGATTTGTTCAGAAGTCAGGGCTAATAAATTTTTAAGAAAAATTTATTATAAGTTAGAGATAACAATTGATGAATGAATCCAAACTTGAGATCTGCATGAACGATTCCTTATTCATTAATTATTAGAACATAATTTTTCTATTTGTGCTATTTTTCCCTAGACATCGATGATTGCCTTTCCAAGCCTTGCAAAAATGATGCTATATGTAATGATCTTTTGAACGACTACTCTTGTTCATGTAAACCGGGATACACTGGCAAAAACTGCGAAACAGGTAAGTTAGTATCCAGCGCCTTTAAGTTGATCAGCAAATGCTGATTATTTTGTTTATGATAAACCTTTTTACTTTGGGCGTAATGTTTTCCCATTTCAGACAATGTGTCTTGCTCTTGAAAGGAGATTCTTTGTTGGAGTTGTATTCATATTCATGTGTCTTCTCATGTGCAACCGTTAAGCAAAGAAATGATACTCTAGGGAATGACACGTGGTCTTGAGAATAAGATTCTTTGTTTGAGTTGTATCCATATTCATGTGTCTTCTCATGTGCAACCGTTAAACAAAGAAATGATACTCTAGGGAATGACACATGGTCTTGAGAATAAGATTCTTTGTTTGAGTTGTATCCATATTCATGTGTCTTCTCATGTGCAACCGTTAAACAAAGAAATGATACTCTAGGGAATGACACGTGGTCTTGAGAATAAGATTCTTTGTTTGAGTTGTATTCATATTCATGTGTCTTCTCATGTACAACTGTTAAACAAAGAAATGATACTCTAGGGAATGACATGTGGTCTGAAATGAGAAAACATAAATGGGTCGTCCCATTGAAACAATGTGTTTTGTTATTGATGACATTTCACGGGTGAGGGATGACAAAGTACACTTTGCTTTTCTGCAAGGTTCAAGTAAATAAGTCAATGTTTTGTTATACACCAAGCATGCCAGTCAGAGATCTGAGATTTGAAATCTTGGACAATTTGCAAGGTCATGATTCAAAGTTGGTATTCTATTTTATCCCTTTCTTGCTAGATATTGATGAGTGTCTTGGCAAGGTCTGTGAACATGGAGGAACATGTCAAGATTTGGTTAATGATTACGAGTGTAAATGTCCTGCAGGATGGTTTGGACGGCTCTGTGAGAGTGGTAAGTAAAAGATAGAATGGTTTAGGGGTAATATATTGTCATTTCTGTTCCTGTCAATCTCTTTTCTTTTATTTTCCTTTCGTTTTCTTTTCCTTTCTTTTTCCTTTCCTTTCCCTTCCTTTCCTTTCCTTTCCTTTCCTTTCCTTTCCTTTCCTTTCCTTTCCTTTCCTTTCCTTTCCTTTCCTTTCCTTTCCTTTTTTTCCCTTTTGAATCAAGAAGAAAAAGTAACCCCAACTTGCTCATATTTGACAATGTCACCCATACATTTTATTACTGTTCCAATATAAAAAGTCTTAACTATTTAGGTACCAGTTCTTATGTATGATCTCATTCATTCCAGATGTTAATGAGTGTTTATCTGATCCATGTAAAAATGGTGCCAAATGTATTGACAAGAACAATGGCTACTCATGTAAATGTGCTCCAGGATGGGAGGGAAAACTTTGCGAAACTGGTGAGAAAAACTATGTATATGCACTGATATTTATTCTCCGCTATAACATCCAGGGCTGTAACTAGGGGGGAGCACAGGGTGCACGTGAACCCCCCCCCCCCCCATAAAAGCTTAAGGTCCGCTCATCCATCTCCTTTTTTTTATTGGTTCTGCTTTCTTTTGATTACCTTTTTTTCTTTTTTTGGTTGTGCTTCTTTTGGTTACCTTTTTTCTTTTGGTTCTGCTTTCTTAAAAGAAACGATCAATAGTCCAATTTTATTCGATGTGCACCCTCCCTGTAAAAGTTCTGGTTACGGCCCTGACATCCTTTTTCGGGGGAAAGCATTGCGTGATGTCTGCTAGAACGTCCATATAGGATGTTGTTACCTTGCAATCATGCCAGAGGATCCTGTAAAAAAGTCATTTAAAAAAATAGCATTTTGATGAGTCATCTTATGGAAATTAAAGCTGATCATTAATTCCTAATGGGACTATTAACTGTCAATTAGGGAGGGAAAGTAGAATTTGTGGAAGGAGGGGGGGTGTCATTCAAAAAATCCCTGACAACAATTTAACAGTCTCTAAGGCCTAGGGCAAACGTCGAACTTTCCATGCACCACACTCATTAAAAACAATGGATATCAGGTGATAATGAGGCGGCATTCTTTAATGTAATTAAGTTCGGTGCATGGAAAGTTTGACGTTTGCCCTAGGCGTAAGCCAGGTCTTGTAGTCCTTATCATATCATTTATCTATTAAAGAATAATAATAAATTAATGTCAAATAATTCTGTTTTAGATACTGATGATTGTGCCAGCAATCCCTGTCTAAATGATGCAACATGTAAAGACAAACTTGACGGTTATGACTGCACATGTGCAGCAGGATGGGAAGGAAAAAACTGTGAACAAAGTTAGTTTTTTCATCTTTAAAATTATTTTTTTTTCCAATAGAGGGAGTAGGGTGGGGGCTAGATTGATTTGAAAGGTTGCGTAATGATGTGTGACCCAAAGGGGGTACTCCACCAAAAATTGGGTAGGGGTGTTCCGCTGGGATTCTGAAAGGGGTACCCTGTTTATGACAAAAGATATAATTTATTGCACTGAGTTCCTGTTTCAATTATCATGTCATCTTGCATATCGTTTTTTTACGACCATAATAACCAGTTTTGGTCAATACGAAAGTAGAAACCCTGAATATGACAGGAAATTCAGGAAGAACTTGGAACTTGAGTGAAATTGCATACCCTGTTTATGACAAGAAGCTCGAAAAACCATACCCTGTTCAGCGGATCATCCTCGTATAGTCCATATATGGGACGTCAATCGTATGTTTTAATTTCAAAATATACTTCTTGGTCCGGGCGTTCTATTAAGATTTTTTCCTTCACAAAGTTTTAATTGTTTAAGGCTGAGTTTCTTTCATTAAAAAGATTAATTTTAAAATAATGAGCAGCTGGAGCTAGAAATATGTCACAACTTAAACTAAAG